>NC_057431.1:10261881-10561881 GCF_019457755.1 Venturia canescens | reverse complement strand
AATTTAACTCAAAAAAGAAAATACTATTATGTAAAAAAACTATAAACCAAAGAATTTAAACAAAAATAATTGACCGTTGTACTCGACTTTCGAATTTGTGTGTGTAAGATACAGGTAAACCAATTCCAAAAATGAAATTGTATTTACATATATATTGGTTATAAATATTAAAAAATTACTACAAATATGTAATATATTTTATAACGCAAGTGATTATTTGATAAATATCCTTGATAATATTGATAGAGATAAAAAAATTAATCTTTGAGCTCAAATAACTGTTAAACCAATAGACTTAGCTACAAATCATAAGAGACCTTTTTTGTAGAGCGTAAAATTCTGTATGCAGATATATATGACTCGAAATTTTCAATTAATTTGTCCCAGAGTTATAAAATACTGAAGAACGAAAGAAATTTTTCCCATGTTATTCTCCAATCTTAGGTTGAAGTGCGGACTATCTTAGAGTTGATATTAAGAGCTCAAATTTTCAGGGAATTATTTTTTATCGATTTGGAAGCATCTGAGAGCCCCTGAGAGCAAAGAAATTCGAAAACACCCCTGTTAACCCTAATCTAATCTATATGGATGTTTTCTTCTCGTTCAATATATTGAATCGTCTTTGTACCTCTTTCAAAAATATTTTTTTGACTCGACGTACTTCTGGCGTTCTGACATTTACGATAAAATTTATCGAAGAATAAAGTTTACTTCTACCAAAGAGTCATTCAACAATAAAACTATTTCGGAATGAGAATTTCAAAATTTTTTTGACAGTAGATCGAAAACGTTATTATTGATTGTTGCAGAAAAGAGCACGTTGGAATGTCACAAGTTGACAAAATTTCCGGTCTATTTTTCGCTTCTTATTCCGTTGATGAATTCTATGACGTGTAAAATCGTTAGATTATACGATTTCGAACCCGACGAGGTGGGTGGTAACAGTCAACGGTATAACAATAGCGTAAGAGGCCATTGTTGATATGTCACAAAAAATAGACAGATTCTATTATAGCAATGAGTCTAACACTGAAAATGTACATGAATATTGTCATTGTAAGGATCAACACTTCGGAGTAAAAAAAAAGCCCAACATTATTTTACTTATAGCTGTTCTGATTTACGTTTACCGGTGTTGAATATTCGTGTTATCAATTATAAGAGGCATAATTACCAGTGAATAAGTATTTCATAGCACAGTAATTCGTGAAAAGTTTTGAACGTCGCTTATAATCACAAAAACGAGAAAACCGTTGCAGAGTTATTAATGCCTTGGCGCTGTACGAATTTATAGTTATTTGGGCTGGCTCATCACGGACCTCAATTTTTTATAAGAACACGCAAGAAAAATTTGAAAACCGAAATCTCGTTCACTTATGATCGTAGAGAATAAAATTCCCTACAAAAAAATATTTTTTATGGCGTCAAATACCTTAATCAATAATTCAATAACCATAACTATTTGAAAGATGGACTTATTTATGAATTCGTGTTCTATATCCGAGCTTAATTATTTATTGTGCCATTAAAAATTCCACCGAATATATTGCCGGGAATTTTTAACTCGATCAGATAACTGAACGGCACTACTCCGAAATAAATTACTAATTTGATGCTCACATTTAAAGATTCATCGAAACGAGTGGAGGTGAAAAGGTCTTTCCCCCCGCTACTTTTCTTTTTGGAACCGGCGAGCTTGTCTTCTTCTGTTCAGAAACTTAGTCGAATTGGCGCGCTCGAGCAGGGAGCACCTGAGATACGCGTGATTGGAATACTTTCCAATGATTTGTTTTTAAAAAAAAAAAAGACTGAAAAAAAGCGTCTTTACAACGGTTCTTTTGGATTTGGATTCTTTATACGGATTTTCAGTTGTGGAATTTTCATTCTCAATTTTCGAAGTGTTGATCTTTCTAAAAATTTGAGTGAAAAAATGAGTAAAAGAAAATTTCTCAAAGCATCTTCAAAAGCTCTTGAAAACTAATCGCACTCGAAACGTTAATCAACACACTAATAAAACATCATAGACCTTGCAGGCTTTTAGAAGCCTTAAAAACGAATCGTAGACCTGGAAAAAGTGAGGAATTCATTGAAAAAAAACTGAAAATTCTAAAACAGGCGAAACAAAAAAATACTTTCAAAAATCGGATCTCAAAAAAAATTAGAAAGCCGGAACACGGTTTGAGAATTGGCTAGAAAAAAAGTCTAAAAATCCTCATAAAAGGTCAAGAAATTCAGGAAAATTTCTGAAAAGTCTAAAAAAGTAAAATGTTCATGTACCGCAATGGGAGGAGAGCAGGAACCCGGAAAAGCCTTCAACTCACATGGCTGCTGACGTTTTGGCTTTGGGATAAAATAATTGTAGCGAGAGGACATTTTAAGTTGGCAAAGTGTTGTCCACGCGACCAAGTTGTATCGGTCGAAAAGAATTTCGGTTGCGTTTATTCCGGAGAGAGAGATCGGGAGCTGTACTACTTGAAGCGTGTTTTGAAAAGTGACCAGTTCATAGGCTGCAACGACACGGAACACTTGAGTGTGATTTCGCGTTTACATGAGGGCACGATAATTGGTGCTTTGCCAACTTATTGCGTCGACATTTTGTGGGACAAAAAGCTCTCCCGCAAAATTCCAATAGTTTTTGACTGTAGTGAAGAAAATGTGCCGAATAATAACTTGAATTTGACAACAGATTTTGGGGATTCCCCGAACTTAGGGAGCCTGAGCATTTGCTGCTCTTCAGGCACTTTTTACGACGTGAAACAACGCGACTGCATTCCTGTCTCGAACAGCAGCGCCATCGAACGTAACGCTGTTTCTTTGTACTACCAAATAATGGAGGGAAAATCAGCCTCCAATTTCGTCAGCGTTGTCAGAGGACCCCCTAAATGCGAATACGCCATTCTCGACTATCCCGTCAATATCACCAACGACTTAAGAGTCCTCAAAAAAGTTCAAACTCTCGAGGTGATCAGAATATTTTGCGTATCTTCGGAATTCCTCATATTTGAAGTACTTTTTACGTGCTTCGAATGATTATTTTATTTAAGGTAGTTCAATAGCTAAATGCCGTATAAAAAATATGCATGGTCCAGCCCCCTTCCTGTGTGAACATTATTCGTTGTGAAATATGTTCTAAAAATCATTGAAATTGTCGTTAATGATCAGTTAAACAAAATATATGTGGTTACAATATTTTATTAAAATTTCATAACTGCTCGTGATTTTGGAATTTTTATATTTTTTCTTTTATGTAACAAATGAACGCTCGGAAGCGCATAAATCGTGGCAACACTGTACACTGAGAAAAAAAATTACTAGAACCAATAAAATGTAGTTTTGAAGCGAAAAAATCATTTATTTCATTATTCGCCAAAACATATTAGATTGGTTCTCTCATATATTTACTTGGTTAATTTATTTCAGTAAATTTTATAAATTTTTGTTTCAAAAATAGTAGTTGCTTTAATCTAACAATTTTTTATTAGTTTGAATCAATAACACATTTTATGATTCAAAAATGCATGTTTTTGAAAGAAGCACTTATTCTTTTTATGAACCATGATTTTAACTATATTATATTGTTTATGTATTTTAACTATATTATGTTATCAATTGCAAAATCATTTTTCACTGCCCGTGATGGTCAATCACAGTTTATGGTGCAACTCTGAAACTATTTTAATCGAAGAAAAATTCCTACCTGCATGGAGATTCGATACCGATCTACCTACCTACCTCCCTACATTTTTCTAAGTACGCACGTTATCCACTAGACTACTACCACATTGTTAGATATAAACTGAAAAGAATATCATATAAGTTGCGAAAAATATTATTTCGATTATTTATTTGTGAACCATGATAATCACTGTTAATTTGAAAACATATTTTCACGGATCTATCACTTCATTATATTAAACTCTTATTTAATATTAAAATTTATTTTAATAAACATATTTTTAGAAACAAAATAATGATGAATTCATTGCAAGAAAATAATTTGTTCGAAAAAAGCAATTTCGTATTGAATTCGTTTTGTAGATTCAAATAATTTAATGTTTTTGATGCGATAAATGTAATTAATCTAATCAATAAAAATTTAATCAAATCTATCATGCATCTAATTGATCCTATTAAATAAGAGTTTAATATAATGAAGTAATAAATCCATGAAAATATGCTTTCAAATCAACAGTGATTGTCTTGGTTCAACAAATAAATAATCGAAACAATACTTTGATTTAATAAGTAAATACATGTTCTCAAATTCAATAATTTTTTCTCTCAGTGTACGCAGGCAACTGTCTGAGACGAGCGCAACGTCCTAAAGTGGTTTGTCTCACGCGACGGCGTTGCCACGTCACGAACCTTGAAATTCTCCCACTCAAATTCTCGTACGATTTTTATTACAATCAATTTTTTCTCAAAAAATAGACGGTAAATCATGTGTTTTTTTTTTTATTTTATCTTCAGAAGATACTTTAACACTGTGTTTTTTAAAATCAAAATCGTAAGGACTGTTCTCGAGTTATTTTGCTACACATTTTTTGTTTAACGATTACCATGTGTTCTGATGGAGAAACCATAAAACTTTAACTTGCAATATCTGAAAAACTATACGGTAGAACTACTTTTTTGTAATCGATTCGTTAGATTTTTCTGCGCGACATATATTTTATTCAAAATTTCCCTAAGGAATCGGGTTTTGCTATTGAACAACCTTAATTCAATTTAATTTATTTTATTTTTTTAATGATTGTTTCGTGAGATTCGTTTTTTCTTTTTCTTTCCACGCGAACCGTAAAACGTCATCAAAAGCGGCGTTGCAGGGAAAAATTAGCCTGATAAATGCCCTTCCTGTAAA
The DNA here is from genome assembly GCF_019457755.1 of Venturia canescens. Classification (NCBI taxonomy): domain Eukaryota; kingdom Metazoa; phylum Arthropoda; class Insecta; order Hymenoptera; family Ichneumonidae; genus Venturia; species Venturia canescens. The sequence goes on along the minus strand of NC_057431.1, from coordinate 10,557,020 downwards.
ATCTCTTAAGACCAAAAAAAGAAAAAGAGGAAGAAGAAGATGAGGGGGGGAGACGTTTACATATTTTTCTTCTTTTCGATCCACAAGATTTTAAGCTCATGTAGGAAATATTTTCATTCTGTTTTTTTTTTTATTATATGCCAACAAATAGATTATGGTGGCAACGAGAGATGGCAATAGTTCGGTAACGATAGTGACAAACGAAAACAGCAGTTGCTTCGATTCCGGAATCGAATTTCCGCTCGTTAGAGTCTGTAGTGACTCCAAATACTGCGATATTAATCCTTGCATTAGAAAATGTTGTCCAGAAGGTGAAATCATAATTGACGCCGAATGTAAAAAAACGATTTCTGATAAAGTTCCGCTGGGAAGCTTCCATAGACTCTTGATGAATGAATCCATCACCAGAGGATTATCTTCTTCCTCGGAGTTCATGCATTCTCCTGGTAAGTCCCGGTCTTTAGCTGCTCGAAATTTTTTCGTCACGTCCGATCTCCTTTAACCCAAGACGGTCACATGGGGTGTGACACACCCCAGGCCATCTGTGCACCAAATGTGCACTGGGCATTCAGTGAATTTATTTTTATAACATTATTTCGCTGTATTATTATTATTTTTACATTACTTTTTTATTTTTGAATAAAGGAATTATCATCTTACATGAAAAATCATTGACATCTTGTACATCATTTTGCCGGTGAAACCCGCATGTTCATAGTGCGGAATAAATATACTTTTTAAAAAACCCACAAAAACTATTATACTCACCAGAAAGAGAATGCTTTCACAAATCAGATCCTGCTTGAATTTTGTTGATATGTCAAAAAACAAAAAAAATACATCATTTTTTTAAAAAAAAGGTCTTTTTCGCGAATATTTTTTCAAGAATTTTTTAAACATACTTCAAACTCAAATTTTCGTTCCGTTCTTGGATAGGATAATAGAGAAACGTTTGAAATATGTTCTCAATTTTTGTTGAGCCCCCAAAATAATTCTACGAAATGCTACAGCGCTCTAAAGTGCTTGGGGTGTGATACACCCCATCTGACCACCACAGGATTCTCATGAGGTGTGACCGTCTTGGGTTAACATTTCTGAACCCAAAATCTAAAAGAACACGAAATTTTTCAGTGCTAAAAATTACTCGTTTAGACTTTGTAGAAAAATTATAATTTCATAATTTTTTAACCCATCCCGTCCCAGTGGGACTGCCACGATCCCACCCTACAAAAAATTAGCTCAAAGCTCTAATATTGAACCAATTCCACTAAAAAGGGATATCTAGGGGTTTTATAGTCCCTGATCACGAACATGAAGTCAGATTTTTTAAATTCAAAATGGTGGATCCAATATGGCGGACGCGAAGTTCCAAATACTTATTAATTTTTCTAAAGATTAAGATTTTCTAAAGATTACGAATTTGGCTATTTTTGAATTCGTGGAATTTGTGCCATTCGAACGGATAAAGTCTAATTTTTTCTGTCGTCTATGAACATAGAAGGTTTAGTCCTTCCTTTATGCTAGTGGAAGCTCACTCTGGAGTGAACTTTCAGTTTCAAATTATTCGAAATTCTAGAATTTTGAAATGTTGGGACTTTTGGGCTGATTCAAATGTGAACATTTCTTATCCCCTGCTTTTTTCTTCCTCTATATTTGTTTCCGGTTGTTATGAAAGATTACGGTCTTCTGATCGGAAATCCCTGCAAATATGGACAGTTTCTCGTTGACCGTTCCGAAGAGTGGTTCATCACGCCTAGAGGTCAATTCAGCCTCAAATTCTATCGAACATACGCTACTAATGAATACTGCTTGGAAATCACTTCGCCTGCAGGAAAAAAGGGATCATACAAACTGCAACCTTTCATTTGCATCGAAGAATCGATATTCGCGATCAAAGAGTCTCCTCTGCGGTAAGCAAATCATAGTTTTGTCAGCGAAGTTTATTATTCCTTCCCATCATCGATCACAGTCTCGAATTCTACTAAATCTTATTCTATTTTTTCCTCCTCTTATTTCATCTATTCACTGACCAGTGAGTCCCAAAAAATCCCAGTTGGGATTTAATGGCCATAATGACCTTAGTGGCCAGAAGAGCGAGCTAAAGAAAAATCTCGGATCTTATGGGACTCGAGGTCGCATAATTAAGGACTTTTATATTGTAATTTGTCCCCTCAAAAATCCCAAATGACGATTCGTGACAATTAAGGATTCATTTAGTTCAAATCGAGGGAGGCGAAAAAAGTCCCGTTTCGGGACCAATTTGGATTGCATTTGAGTCCCAATGAGAACTTTTTTATGGACTTTCCCCAGGGACCTATACTGATCTGTTGCACTGTCATCAAAATATCTTTTGGATCCGAAATAGGAATGAATGAAGCCGTGGATCTTTTCGGCAGGTATCAAATTTTTGCGAGCTTTCAACTATCCAGTTGTTTCTTCCTGATATTGACACTGCTCGTGTACATCTGCCTACCGTCACTGCAAAATCTTCATGGAAAAACACTGATGAGTCACGTGTTCAGTTTGATCGTGGCTTACGCAACTCTGGCGACAGTGGCTCTAGCCACGCCTGCGGACATTGGCAATCACGATAACGATGACGGAGATCAGCTGCAGTCGTCAAAAGTTTTTTGTAAATTTCTCGGTAGGTTTATCCAAATGAAGCAATTTTAATTTGTCTCGACCACTCTCTACTTTTTCGTTGCCTTTATTTCGAAGGTTTTACGCTTTTGTTTTCTTGGATCTCCGCCTTCTCGTGGCTCAACGTTATGTGCTTCGACATCTGGTGGACCTTTGGGTAAGAATGGAATGAACCTTTCTAAAACTATCAAAATGATCATTTCCCACATTCACCTTCTGCAATCAATCAAATCTGATCAAGATCCCTTTCCAGCGGATTCGGTGACGGAGATATTTCTAATTCTCGTCGCAGCCGCACTCACAGGAAACGTTTTCTAATGTACTCGTTGTACGCCTGGGGTTTGGCGATCCTCATTACGGTTTGTGGCATCGTGGCTGATGAGACCAACTTTTTTCCGGATAACCTTCGTCCTCACGTGGGAACTGACAGCTGCACGTTCGAAAGTCAGTAGCAGTGAGAACGAACGTCGAAAAAAGGGACTTAGATTTCGTTTTGGAAGCGAAAGTTCTCCAAAAGTTCAATAATTCTTGCTTCGAAGTGACTTCCTAAATTATTAATCAGAAGTTGAATCGCTTAACCGGAATTAACGGCTCTTCTGTTGTTTCTCATCGCGCAGGAAACGTGCGTTATTATGGCGAGGTTCTCTTCTTCGTCGGACCAGTCATGATTCAGCTGTTGGTCAACTGTGTCTTTTTTATCCTGACTGCGATGTACTGCAGCAAAGTAAAAGCTGAAATAGCAAGAGTGATGACCACACGGAATGATCCCCGAAACAAAAGATTCCGAGCTGACAAAACGAGGTTGGTAACGCGCGGACGTTACTCTGCTTTAACGGATCGGCGAGTTCTGAAAAAAGTGAAAAATGTCCCAATAGGGACTCGGGACTTGAGTGGACGATTAATATCCAAATTAAGTCCCAAATTGGACTTTTTCTCCATTAGTTTGGAATTGAATGTGACATCATGAGTGCCAAGTGAGAACTGAGAGTCCCAATTAGGGCCTGTCTCGACTGGACCTCTGCAAAAGTTCACGTTCACACCGAATGAAGAAAAAAAGTCTTATGTAGAACTCAACTTGGGTTTCACTTGTCCACTGGAAGTCTGTGTCCCAATTGGCACATTTTCCAGGGGGTTGTTGGGTTCACCAGCAAATGTCGAGAACGGAAGGATATTCGACTAGTATTTTCGTTGCAGGTTCCTAATGAATGTGAAACTGTTCATCGTGATGGGAGTTTCCTGGTGCCCGGAAATGATCTCAGCCATCTTGAACCACTATGCAGCGACTCTGGCTTGGCAAACGGAATTTTTCTACCCTTTCGATGTCTTGAACTCCCTCCAAGGCGTCGTGATCTTCATCCTGTTTATTTTTAAGAGGAAAGTCTACCGAGCTTTGAAAGAGCGGTTTTACATTGGACGTAAAAGCAATAACGTTAACCCAACTTCACTATCGACGAGTCAAACGGATCGGAATTCCAGCATCCCTTCATAGTGAGGAACAGAGCGAAGAGCAGTACTATTTCAACTTATAGGGGCGACAGTTCGGTTTCCACTACTCTCTCATAAATCTCTTTTCAACGTATGTAAATCTATAAAGCTAAATATTTATGATGTAAATTCTTAAGCGGATTCTCCGACCGAGAACGTTGACCGAGCCCCTGAAAAATCGTATCCATCCTTAATCTCATTTAAAGGGTTTTCTTCCAGAGAGGAATATAGCAAAATCCTGGGATACGATGCTTTTTTTGCCTTCTTAAGGGTCAATCCTCATTGTTGGTCCAGTGGAATTTCCTCACGTCTTTACTTCCGTGGTCAATTCAGATCGACCCACTCTTGATCCAGCCACATTTCTGCATGTATTTTCACCACTGTGCATCGTTTAAATACAAACGTCGTTGAAACAAATAGAAACATCGTTGAATTTCTCGTTCGACTTTCGAACAGATTCTAATACCATTGGGTAAGCCTGATAAAAATTGGGCAGAATATATCAAAATCAAATGTAAATTTTCTCTAAGCTATTTCGCCAAGACAACCCTGACTTCCCAGAGGATCCTCCAATCAGGGTTTACTTGACCCAGAGGGGAGGGTCAAGCGACTGTGATGTCACTTCCGGTTTGGGGTCATTTGACCGTTACACGTGCCGCCTTCGAGGGTCGCTACGAGGCTACAGTTTCTGATCGACGTGTAGAGTCGCGTCTGAGCGACGTTGTAACAAGCATTAGAATGGTCAGAGGATGACGATTACGTCGAGGAGTTCGTAGGTAAAAAAGGAGATGGTTAGGTTGGTAAAGAAGATCCCTATTCAAATCCGGAAACTCATTTTTTCCATACCACACGTGTGGTGATGAACCCTATATTACCAATAACCATTCACAGCAATTCAAATCATTAAGGTGATCTATTACTTGTTCAGTCGGTAAAAATCATGTTTCACGGTTTATTCCGAGTAGCTTGATATTTTAAAGAAAATATGAGTTACACACTATTCTCATTTTATCAGAGAACAATGTGTAGTATTTATTTTTCTCAAAAAAATCAAGCACGTCCGATTCAACCATGCAACCATTTTGCAGCTATCTCTCTCGCACTTACGCAACTGATATAGCCACTCACCCCTTCAATAGCCACGAAGCAGACGAGGCAACCGAGACCTGTGAGAAAATATTTCCAGTACAGTTGCGACGAAAAATCGGTATTTTTGCGTGAAAACCAAAGTTACAAGCTAGAAATTATCTATCAACCTCCAACCTGCATTCCATCGTATTCTTGGATTCCCAATGGGCATAACATATTAGAGAACAAGGGGAAAAATCGACGAAGTGTCCAAAAACAGACCTGTGACGAAATACTTGACGTACAATTTCGACGAAAAATAGGTCTTTTTTCGTGAAAACCAAAGTTACAAGCCGAAAATCATATCTCGGCCTCCAGAATGAACTTCTTGGTTCCTAATAGATATAATGTGACGTAAAAAAAAACGCGCCTGGAACCTCTACCTCTGCGGTAGTGCGGAAAAGAGTTCACAGTATGATATCATTATCGTAAGTATTGTTAATCATTGAAAATGTACTAACAAAAAGATAATCTTAAAAAACGTACTAACAACGTAACACCACATGAAAATTGAAAATAAAATCCTATAGCCATCAAAACGAAATCAAAGAAGTTGAGAAAAAAACGTGATATCAAACCCCAAAATTCCTCCTACTTCCTTCTACTATTCAGAAACAAGGGACCATCAATGTACTTGTCCCAACCTTTTTTTCCCTAGGGGTTACAGTTTAGCAGTATAAGAACTAAGTTACAAAAATCTAGAAGAAAAATGGAAAAATGAAAATAAAGTTTTTAACTTACATCGAATGAAGAAAAATTATGAAGCCCCACAAAATACTAGTAGTTCAATGACATCAATGATCAGGCACTTGGGGTATGAATTTACGTCATTTGAAATGATATCAAAATGAAAGAAATTCCGTGCGTCGAGGAGAGCCAACATTGCTTCGTTGTTGCCTTCCGAGAGAATATGGAGATGGTACGATGCCACAAGGAAAGACTCACTTTAGGCCGATTTTCATTCGTCAAGGCGGTCAACCATAGCGGGCGATTCTGGTTGGCCGGTGCGGTCATCCGGAACAATGAACATGCCTATATAAACCGGGGATCTAGCTGAGGAGCATCATTCTGCAATTGTCATTGCAAGCAGCACGAATATGGAATCCTTTGCTCAGCTGATGAGCTCCATCGGAGCTAACAGCTGCGAAGTTGACTTCATTGCTAGCTTGCCTTTGGAAATTGCCGAATTAATACTTCGAAAGCTGGACTCTCAATCCCTGCTGAATTCTGCTTTGGTCTCCAGAAAGTGGATGAAAGTCTGCAAAGGCTATTCTCCTCTGAGAAAAACTATCGGACATCATCTGCACACGCAGAACCAAAGCAGAATTCACAGCCGAAGACCACTTTCGAAGCTAAATAAAACAAAGCCACAAACTCGCTGCAAGACTCCGACAATTCAGCCCAACCTCCTTCCTCAACCTCCAGTCGTACTGTCAATCCCACTCCCGAACCCAACGAAACATGTTCGACAAAATTCATCCGCCAATAAACGTCGCCCACCAACCCGCAATTCCTTAAGATTACGATAGTTAGATATAGGATTTAGATTAATTGTTAAAATTAAGATGGATGTATTTGTACAATAATTTCACCGTTGCTGCGCAGCAACTCCTTAAACTATTTTGTACTCTCCGTTGTACCAAAAATTGTTCATTTTGTAAAATCATACTTTAGAATTAATCTTAAAATTTATTAATAACCTGGCGCGCCATATATTTGTTAGGGTTTTTATAAGTAATTTTTTAACATCTTGTAGACCTCGCGGAAAATCCGGTTTAAGTTAGTACTTGTTCTTGTCTTCATACTCGTTCTCATTTTTATTTTCATTTGAATGAATAAATTTGAATTTGAATAAAAAGTGATGGACCGGATAAGTACTTTTGACACATATTTAAACATAATTTTATAATGTTAAAATGAAATAATATAGATAACGATTTTTAGTCCGTTAATATTGTGATTACAAATAGTTAGCATTTTTTTTAATGATAGGAAGCAAGATTTTTGGGTTTTTTTAAATTTTTGTTGACAATTTGTATTAGTGATTTTGCTGAAACGACCTTAAGCGGACCTGTATTCCCAGCGATCCCAGCCGCTATTCAAACATAATTTCACAATGTCAATAGTGAAAAACTCAGTTATCATTTTAGTAAGCGAATCTTAATTTCTTCAAAATTTTCAATACGGTATATTTCGAATCACTAATAAGATAATGAGAATAATTACTAGGCCTTCGATTGATACCATCCATTTTAACGCTCCAAGAAAGTTAGAACAAGACTTTTTTTAATTCATTGTATTGTCGTTTAGAATAATACTATAAGTGGTATTTTATTTCTATGGAAAACGTTAATTTTTTTTTATTTTAGTTTCTGGGTCGTTTCACGTTACCATAAATATTCCATGTTACCATAAAGGCCTCAAAGCGATATCATAAATTTTAGTGCTGCACTTAGATTAAAACTTTTTTAATTCATTTAGTTATTATTTTGTCAGATAAAATCATTCATCTTTTTCTTTATTTTACCTTTTTTCATCTATCTATGTGTTGTAGATAAATCGTAATTACTCATATATTAAATTAAGTAAGTTGAGGGGAAATAAGATAACCCCAAAATTCCCCTAGGGAATAAAAGGTTGGGACAAGTACCTTGATAGTCCCTTGTTTCTGAATATAATAGAAAAAAATTCAAAACCAGGAAAAAATTTATATAAACAAAAAACCAAAAATTAACAACAATCGGAAAAAATTCTATTAAAATATAAAAAAATTTTAAATCAAAAATTTGTAAAAATCAATTGAAAAGAATTTCCATCTACGTTACGTCTAGCATTAAAACTTACGTTATCAATATGAGGCCAAGTATTTAATTAAGTTCCTGATGGTACCCGTAAGAATAAATATGTATTCTGAATTATCATTTTTCCCAACTCTTCTTTAAAGTGTATGCAATATTGTCAAACTGTAAACTGGCCTAACTTTTGAAAGGTACAGGTCATAACTTTTGGGTAAATAAAATTACTGTACGGCCTCAACTTCCTTAAATACATGGAACGGTTTGTCTGTCAGAACGGTTTGGAAAACGCTATGACGTCATTAAATCGGCATATTCACGTATGTAAGAGTGCGACAGGGCTCGCGCTGGCTTTTCTTTCACACGCTGGTTTTTTTCAGGCTTGATTAGTAAGTATAATATCGTAAGTATAGTATAGTAAGTAAGTATAGAAATGGAATGTATAGCGGTGAGAAAGATATAGAGAAATTGATCGATTTCTTATTTACTCCAATCGAATAATAAACGATGACGAGGCAATTATGCAACACAGAGAATTACAAATTTATATTTAAATTATAATTATATCGCCTAATGACTCAAAAAGAAGGCAGGGAACGAGAAGGCAAAAAAAGATGACAAAGAAGACCCTATAACCATATACAATCCACCACAAGTACGGTAATTTCTACATACTTATCGATAGGTATCTGCGCCATGTAATCGCAATACTGACAGTAAGTATACATATATATAAAGGAATGGTTGAAAAATCAACTGAAAAACTATTATTAATTTATATACGTAAAGATAATAACAATTGAATGTGTATTGATAAAGGTTGAAACTTGGTTGAAAAGATGGTAACGAGGAGGGAATAGATCTCAAAAGGAAAGATACTGTGTTACTCGTCGGTCAATAGTGAAAACAAAGTTTATTAATATTTAAGTAATGAATAGATACGTAAAGAAATAAAGAACGGTCGCACAACGGTTTTTTGTTAATCGCGCTTGTACAGAGTTTCGAGAACGCACTATATTCTCTTTCTCTCTCGCACACGAACTCGCTCGCTCAACAGCCATTCAGCAACTAACTCTCGTACGCGCGCTCTTCCTCTCCCTCATACTACGCTCGCAATTCATTCGCTCACGGCTTTTTCGGCTGCTCCACCGGAAGTGAATGCGTTCACGCTGTCGTTCTCTCTCTCTTTTTTTTTCACCCTCACTCACATAAAATATATTCTAATTATGTATGGGGCATTCCACGCCTAATTGGCCACTTTGAGGATTAAAAAAATCTTTATGAAATTCGTCGTTTGTTAATAACATTTATTCATGAATAAGTCGTAAATAAATGACGAAAAAAACCGAACTGGAAAGTTTGAATAATTGTGAAATTGAATAGTGGAAAATCGTTTCGAGTAAAAATTAAACAAAATCAAAATTCCAAAGAAAAAAATAAATATGAAACTATGAAAATAATGTGAAAATTTTTTAAACTATTTTTTGAAGAAAATCAAAATAAGTAATCAGTTTAAAAACAGTAATTTTTTGCTTTACATTGAAAAAAAAAATGCAAGAAAATCGTTGTGCTTGTGTTTTTTTCGGAAGTGCTTTCGAGAACAAAAAAAAATATAAAAAAGCATCGAATTAGATGCATTTTTGAATGAGTTATGAGCATTTGAATATCAGTATAGCGAGTTTAAAATTTTTTAAATGTAAAAAACTAAGAAAAACATTGAATGAAATCAAAGCGGGTCGGTTAGAAAGTGACCGATTTGACATGAAGTGTCCCATTTATACGTGCACTATCAATGAGCTAAAATGAAAGATGAATGAGAGGTGGTTAGCTTCCTCAGCGATTTATAATCGATCATCGTCTCTTACAGAGTAGTGGTAGCTCAGCTGTTGATAACGACGTTAAAGTTTGTGTCGTTTTAGTGATAATGCTCAGCTCTGATTCTTCGCTTGCTCATTGTCAGTTTTTGATCCGAGTTACTTCGGAATCACTCACTCACCATGATATGAATACATGAAACCTGTAATTCCGTGATTGTGATGGAACCACTTTCCAGTAATAGACTAAATCGCCGTCTTCATCCCAGTAATAGGAAAAGTAGTAATTTCTCCCATTATAGTCGAAATATGTGTAGTAGTAAGTTCGTGATTTAGGGTAATTATAGTAGTGGTACCATGTAACTGATAAATTTCTCCGATGTCGTTGCAAGCTCAGCGGTTGCTCAAGTCCCCGCGACTCACCGTCTAATTGCTTCTCCACCAAGCTGACTCCTGATGCCGGTACTAGCTGCCCTTGCATTCGCTTTGGTTCTGATGATTTAACGTATTTTATTATTACTGCAAGGACAGCAATGGACACCAGGATTTGTTTGACATTCATGTCGCTGGAAAAAATTGCTGATTCTCACAAATTTTCTGATATTCTGTAATGCTTAAATAGTATAAACATTTTGGTTTGTTCGAATGATAAAGTTTGACGGATCGAATACATACAATTACTTGATGGGACTTGCGGTCTGTTGAGCTGCGACTTTTTCTTAATATCAAGCAGAAATGAGAGGTCTGCCAGGATCCAATAGTTTGTTACAATCCGAATGCATTTAATTCAGTCATGAGAGGGGCTTATATATCCGAAGAAAAAAGTAATCAATATCTTTGTTCCAGAGAAGATACAAAGCGCTCATTGTCCACTCGTTCTTGTTCAATGTAGAAACGTGCTTTCCTGCGGCTGGGCTCTCACGTTCGGACCGATAGTCAGACAAAACGTGGAGAGACATAGCGTCTTGTCGCGTGACATTGAAATTTTGAAAGGAAAAATTTTTCTTCAAAGATTCTGATAAAAATGAAAGTTATGAAATTAGCAGATGCTCGGTATACGCATGCATAAACATCATTGACCGATTGTTGTATCACATGTTTCACGCTATTTCGAGACACCGAGGCTCCGACTGTGTACAAAGGGCCAGGGGAAACACTAATATTCTCAGTTGAGAGAAATTTTTGAGATTTTTTTTTAAAAAAGTACTGATCGATGAAATATTCAGAAATTTGGACTATTCGTTAAGTTATATATCCCATATATTGCATATATTTTAAAAAAATATTTTTTATTTTTATAATTAAAAAAGAGAGGCGCCAAAAAAAAAGTTCCCGTCGCATCCCTTTCGTTTCCAACTGAACCACGTTTTGAGATAAAATTCTTTGTCCTGAAATCTGCGAACGACTTTTCAAAGACACAAGCCTCAGCTTTAATTTTGTTTTTGAAAAAATTTAATGCGATTTTTTTTCGCAGAATTGTTTCATTTTCAGCACAAAAAAAAGACAAATTTTGGAAATAGCCGTATACTCCGAGAACCGCTTAATTGTACGTACCACTTTTCCATATCAAAAATTGTTATATCCTTCAATTTATGTTACACTCTGAAGAAATGGTTTTTGGACCTCACGATTTAAAATTACGTGTCTTGTTATTCAAGATATATTATTTCTAAATTAAAAATATATATATTTTCAATTGAAAAAAAATTATATTGCATTTGAGACATTCCACCCCAAATCGGCCACTTTTTGACCCAGCTTCCTCTATATGAGGAAGCTTTCAGCATTGTTCTGAAAGCTTGAGAAAGCAATTTGTTACTTTTAATTTTTTTTTTTTAATTTCAATTCATTTATCGACTTTTAACTTTTCCAAATTTCAAAAACATCAGCTCTATGATTTTTTTTCTAAATTTGTATTTATAATTCAATTTTGAAAGGGTTATTACGCAAAATTATATATAAAAATATCGTTATATTATTATTTTATATTTTAATTGGTTTTTAGCCAAATATGTTCATGATAACCACGAACATCCCCAATAAGCATTTATAACGATATGTGTAAGAAGATAGGATCTCTGAAAGCTGTAAAGCAAAGTTGAAAAAAATACCATACTTGGTATTATCCAAATACGATTAATATAATTTTAATTTTTATATTGTTTAATATTGTCTGGTTCAATGTGAACGTGCTTAAAATGTCTTACAATTTAAAAAAATAATATTTATAAGACATGTTTTTCTTTGTGTGTGTCTGTGTATATTCGTGTACTGTAAAATTGAAACACATAAAACTTTGTTTCGAAGCTTCTGTTTTCAAGAGATGTTAATCTTTACAACTTCTCGAATCTCTGCATTTTTTCGAAACATAAAATTTATACAATACGAATTTCATGTCATTTTATGGGAAACGCAAACTTTTTTTATATTTTAAAAATAACAAAAAAGTATGTGGTTACTCACAATCTCGGCTCGGATTCGCAGTCAGTTTTTAAATACAAGTCGGTTTTTAAGTCTCGTTTTCATCAACATTTTTTTTTTTAATAAATGTTTCGGTTTGTTTGGGGTGCTTGTTTAGTGAGAGGATGACAAAATAAAAAATATAGCACCTCTCATAGAGTAAGCTTTGAGCATCGTGCATCTTGACCATCTTGAGGAAGCAATTTGCAAATTTTAATTTTCAGCATTTTTTATTTAGTGACATATCTGGTGCTATAATAATGAGATTATAAAAATCGCAGATGTGACAGCTCACCGATATGTCGATAACCGATTTTTTAGTTGAAATTGATTTTTTCTGGCTCTGTGAAAAAAATATAAACAAGCAGGACAATATTTCTCGGGTTTTCATAATGAAAGTGACAAGAAATAAGTGAAGAAGAAAAAGAAATGTAAAGGCAGAGAAATCCAAGAGTGCTTTGTAATGGGAAATCAACCCCGTCGTTAGAGGAAAGGCTGCCAACCAAAGTTTACAAGACAGAAAAAAATTGGTTCTAATCGCTTTGAAAAAAAAATCCATGCCTCTACATCTTTGTCATGGTTATAATTTTCATCAGCTCTTTCCGAAATCAGATTGTAAATGATCATTATCATTGTCATTATATTATTTTATCAAAATTGCAGTTTTTTTCCTTGAGAATTATGAATAAAGCAACCCAAGACAGTAGTGACGAAGGGAAGCAAGAGACTACAAACATATCGAACAAAGGAGCAAACGCATTGTCTGTAAAAACACTGACAATGAGAAGAACCGCAAAGTTTAATTCTAGTCAAAGGCTGGACGCATTCTTGAGGAAATTTTTGGTAGTCTGCAAAGAAAATAAAGATCCTATAAAATTGCACATTCAAAGTGCATAAAAAATCGTCAAATAAATCTGAAATACAACATGAATGCTGTAAAAAAAAAACTAGAGACACAAGTACACTCATGCCCTTCGGGTAGTCACCTGTAAAATGATGGAATTTAATCGTTGTAAGACTTTCTACTCGAGCCAGGAAACGTTGTCAAATAAATACAGACAACATGACAAAATGTGCAGAAATGCAACCGAAATAAAATTCAAAAAATTTCGTCGTTCAATCGCAATGAATTTACAGTTTTTTTTACACATGGAAATCCAAATTACCAAATATCGTATTCAAAATTCTCATATAGATAACTTTGGCGGACATCCAGGTGACAAGCACTATTTATGCTCTGAATAAACGGTTAAATTCAAATTGTCGTGACAGTTCTATCAATCAATGCAATAAAGCTTTATCATAACTCACATTATGATTAATTGATAGTTCTTTATCTTCGAACAAATCGAAACTCATGATAAATTATTAAAAGTTTCGATTACTCAAGAAGACCCATAAAAAGTTTATAATAAAAATCATTTTGAATTCGAACAAATGTAGTTCTTTTTGCATAATCAAAGAAAAAAATTTGCAGTAATTCCCTTACCGAGTGTAATTTTCGTACAACTTAAAAACGAATAATCGATTATTCATTTTGCTCAATATTAATCAAATTTTTAAGAAAAAGGGCTTGTATCAACAAATTGTGCGTTTATGAAATACTCAACATCTCCCTTAACATCTCTGGTTTTTGGGATATGTTATTATTTTTATTAACCGGGTCTCTTGATATTCTTCCATTTTATGTGTATTTATTATGGAACAACAATGGTTTCTACTTGTCGAATAAAAATAATTCCCATTATAACTATAAATTGAATTTTCCATCGTAAATCGTTCTTAAGGATATTTGGTACAGGCTTACAATGTTGCCATGCTAAACCATGCTAAAAACATAAAAAATTTCAAAATGATCAGAATTTTATAAAATTTGGTGAACATATTCTTTAGTGCCAAATTTGACAATACAAATTTTTTAAGATTTTTCTTCTGTACAGTTATCGAGTAATTGATCACTAAAGTTCACGTGTATAAGAATAGCGTTTCCATATATATATATATAGGTATACATTCCGGGCTTAAGAAATCTGCTTTAATGCGTAATTACTCGATAACTAAGCAGAAGAAAATTTAAAAAAAAATTGTGTTTTCGCACTTGATGTTGAAGAACATTATCACCAAATTTGATCAATTTCTAATTATTTAGACTTTTGTACCATACATCATTAAGGTCTCCATCCAATTTTACGATTCAAGCAATTTTTGCTAACTTTTGATTTCATTGCAGTAAACTTTATAAATCATGAAATTCTATGCTTGATGTTAATAATTTTACTAATACAATCCAATTTCGATTATCTTGGTTGGATAGGCACGATAATAAGGACCAAGGATAAAATTGAAGAAACATTTTATTTTCATTAATTATACTCAGCTTTTTCCTTCTTGCTCCGTAACTATAGTTCGTGAATTGAAAATATAAAACGAACGAAAAAGTGACACATTTCCGAATGCAATGAGACAATGTCAGCGCTTTAAATCACGCCGGTCCGTTTTTTATATTCGACGGAAATGAAAAATGGCCAAGAAGGAAGGTTCGAGTATATATAAGAATACGACATGGCTCAAATTCACGTCGAATTTTATCAAACACCTACTCTGCCGCTGCTGTGGATTTCGACAAAATATTTTTTGTTTCCTCACGAATCACACCGTATACATCGAACTTATTCATATCGTCAGTCCTCTTTTTGGGACAATAGTGGCAATTGATCGAATAAAGTAAGTAAAACTTTTTATAACTTTTATGAAATAGTATATTACGACCCTAGGCCCGAAAGTTGGATTTCCTGGCATGTGCTATATGAAGGCCGAGGCGAAGCCGAGGCCTTCATGTCGCACATGCCAGGGCATCTAACATTTGGGCCGTGGGTTGTATACTATTTTTCTTGATCCCGTAGCCGAAAGTACGTTTAATAATTACTAGCAATTGCGAGGAGGGGGGGGGGGGGGGATGCCCGCCCGACTTTTACAGGACCGAGGCGAAGCCGAGGTTTTGCTGGTCGGGGCGGGCATTAAAAACATAAACAAAAAGTAAAAAAACACACACAAAATATCACACAATGATACAACAATATTATTAGTACAAATAAATAATTCGTTGATACATGTCTGATTCAAAGTCCCATGATAGTTAACAATTTTTATATATGAATATTTCCCGCTATACTTGACAATTTATATGAATATGTGCCTGGAATTTGGAAATACAACATTATTCCGGACGACCATATTCATTTTATTAGTTCGGTTACATTATTTTCTGTTTTCGCATCTGAACGAACAAATGTATGTTATTCGTCCGGGTTTATGGCAGTATAGCGCATAACATGAATGATAAAAGCTACGCTATACGCGCCCGCTTGAAGCAAATAATAATGATGCTTGGCAACGAATAAACAAAATCATGGCAACGAATACAGGCTTCACATTCATATATCGAAATGTTAAAGGATCACCGGCCGCAAAAATATCGTCAGAGCACACTGAAGTTAGCCGAGTTAGCCGGCCACGAAAAATGCTCTTCCCGGCCTGAAATGCGGCCGGAAAATGCGTACTTTCGGCTAGGGGAGCAAGAAAAAATATTTCCAATTTAACAATTTTATTTCACTAATTATTTTGATGTAGGTTGAGTAAATACGATTTGCGAATAAAGCAGGAAAAAAAATAGGAGAATTACATATTTTTGTTTCGATATTATTCCGTTGGACTCCAACATTGCAAACTTCGGTGTCATTTTTTTTATCACATGAAAAAAATGAATAATGAAATAAAAATTAATAAATATAAGCAAAAAGCATCACTTTTTTATTATCATTGTTCTCGTTTTTTCCAAATTATTTTTGCTCTTTTATGACAAACATTTTCAAAGTAAAAATAGGTAAAAATTTGACTATTCTTTATTATTCTATATTAGAGGAAATTTTGACGAAAAATTAAAGCTGTAAACTGGCGTGGACATTCAAATGTACGAGCAGAATTAATCATTTGTTAGACCATGCGACGATGTAGTTTATTTTATTTTTCACACAGAAATGAAATTGAACGTATCCTTCCTGACACTTGTATTGTTCATCGTTATTGCTGTAAACGCTGATGACTTCATTATAAAGATACCGATTTCTCAATGCACCACAGAAGCAATGGCCAAAGCGAGTTCACATGATCAGAAGTTTTGTAACTTGATACTTAGCAACAAAAACGTTGAAATTTCCGAAAACAATTATATTGTAGGAATTGATGGTGAGTAACAATTATTTGAAAAGTTTTCTCTTCTCTAATATTCCTGTAAACTGAAGTGTGTAATTTGTTGAAATTTTTACAAAATCCACATATCAAGACAAAAGTATTCGAAAAATTGTACAGTTTGATAATTATCATCATTTTCAGAGTGTGTCAGAGGACCTTACGTGAGAAAACCTTCACTCCGTCTGCGCTATGGAAAAAGGCGTTAAATATACCGCTTAAAACTCAGTTCGATCGGTCGATTTGATGTTTTTCTAATATATCATCAATGGTGTTGAAATACAATCGATCACAAATCGATCATAATTTGAATTATGATAGAGGGGTTCCTGTTGTACCTCAAATTGTGATCGATGCATGTTGAAATTCGATTTATGATTTACGATGAATTTTTTTCAACACCAGTTACTATGATGCATTGAAAAAATATGAAATAGATTAAACAATTGATAAAATCGAAAGGAAATTAAGGTAGTTAAAAAACTTATTTGAAAAATATTTTAAAAAACTGTTCAACGGTCAATTTGCGTCAATTCAGAATGTAAAAAAGTGGAATGAAAATCAACAAAAACGAAGAATCTACATGACAAAATCATTATATGAAACTTATAAAACAAAATTATGAAAAAAAAATTAACAAAAAATATGAAATGAAGATTGTTTTCAATTTTTTTAAGGTTGATCAATTGAACGAATAAAAAAGTGATTTGGATGATGAATTTGTTGAGTGCAGTTATCTCATGGTTTGCTAAGAGTAGCGAAGAAAAGTGTATCACATGATTAATGTAGGCATTTTCGTACCATTTATAAACTCCATCCCCTCCATATCACGTGCAGTAAGAATTGATTATACACTCGAACGAGTGTTTTCACAATTGAATCTTTTAAAAAATAAGATGCGAAATAAATTGTATGTCGATACTTGCGAGAGTATCCTCCATGCGAAAGAACTTTTGGGTGACAAAATGTGTCATAACTGGCAACCGAGTCAGGCATTATTGAAAAGAAAGCCTCAGTATAATTCGAATATCAATAAACAAAAAATAAGTACATAGTGCTTCAGCGGTCAGTAATGAGGACGCGCATTTATGTTCAATTTTATGATTAAGCTTTACTGCTCCAAAAATTGAGTATAGGGTTAAATATAGAATACGAAAAATGATTATAAATTTATAATCATTTTTCGAAATCAATATCATTTTATTTTTGTATGTTATTAATATCGCGGTACACCTTTCAAGTAAAAACTGTGATGACTGGGATCTACGATAATTTTGATGTATCCATGTTAATGGATAAAAAATGCAATATGTGTTTTGTAGTGATAAATACAAAAACTGTGATGTACATGAAAAATTTAAAAATTATAAAGATTGCAATGAAGTGCTAATGTTTCTGAATATGTTTTGTATGTTTTCTCCATTTGATTTAAAACGACCGCGCCAATTTAGTACGAAAATATGTCATCTGTTATGGTTTGGCGTGGCCATCTAGTACCGAACGGTGGCTTGGTCTGGCAACCGCTCGAGTAAGACGGGCTGGGCCGATGGGCCACGTTATTTTATACAAGATTTTAGTTTTCAATAACGTTCTTCAATTACATTTCCTGGCACCGGTGAGTCTCTTTCCTTTTACCAGTTATTTAGTTTACAATTATTTCATCACCGCAGGTATTGAAAAATTTTATTCAGCCAAGACGCTATTACTCGTCATTTTCCCTCTTTTTTTTATTCCGCATTGTATTCTTTTTTTTAATACCGGTTCCGAACGCAATAGCTCATTTGCGGTTGTTTTACAGCCTTCTAATGTATTACTCCGTTTTCGCTATTTCGTTACTTTCTTATTGTGTGATTCACGATCGCGAACTGAGTAACCGTTGCTACTAATATGCAACATTATTAACGCGTTTGCCACTGAAAATGGTGGACCTCCGTTCGGAGGGTTCGGAGCAATCATTTACGAACGAGTGCGTCATACTGTGTGCGATCACTTCCGAGACCTTATACGCCATACCAGTAATGTTAAATTTCATTTCAAAACGTTCAAATTTCTGCAATACGTTTTATTCGTCTTAATTCCTTTTTTCAGATCATTACGATTTATTTGTGGTTACCATTTCGATACCATAAATGAACATGCATGTCTATCTTTTTTGGCACAAATACATCACCATTTTTTAACCTTTTCCAAACAATTTTTAACTTTGAATAAACTTTTTTTTTCTACATCACAATTCTAGAGTATCGTTAAATCGTGCGCGACTCATCGCGATTTTAATAATCGTCGGTTTAAATGACGCGTAAACAGCTTTAGTTGTCTCTTTGAATGAATTCTACTATCCAACATAAAAAAAAAGATTTTAGTCGTTATAACGCGTCGATTTATGCGGAAAATTTTAACAATTACAATTAAGGAGGGTGGATCACGAAATCAAAATAATCAGAATTTGATAAAATTTGGTGATAACATTCTTTGGTATCAAGTATACAAATACAGTTTTTTTCAAATTTTTTACCACATGGTTATCGAATAATTGAACGTTAAACCGAAGTTCTTATGCACGAGATGTATGACTGCATATATGTAAACTATGCTTATACACGTGAACTTTAGTGTTCAATTATTCGAGAACTATGTGGTAGAAAAAACTAAAAAAAATTATATTGTCTTATATATTTTTAAAGAATACATTTACTAAATTTTATTAAATTCTTATCATTTTGAAATTCTTAATATTTTTAACATGGTTTATTAGCATGGCAACATTGTATTGTCGCGATCCACCCTCCTTAAAACGAAATTTGCTAAATGTATGGCTTACGCGAGTATAGTCCTTGTACGATCACTGTACACATGCTACGGAGCCGTTCCAATACATGCATATGTTCGAATCGCTTTGCTAATAGGCACCATTGAAGCATTTTACTCACAATTTTTTTTCACGCTCTTCAATGCACGACAAAATTGGTTTTACGCGCAAATTCAAAGGCCTCCACATAATTTTTGTACAAAAACTTATAAATACTATTGAATTGAATCACCGATAAAAAAATTCATGGACTTTTTTATTCTTATTTCATTATGTACTATTTCATTCCGTTTTATTGATAACTCAATCCAAAACACATCGTGCGTATGAAGGAAAATAAGAGATCAGGGTTTGTGCCGTAACATTATTTTTCAAGCAGCTCAATATAGAGCATTGCAATGTTTTCAATTTACTTCGCTCTAACTTTTTTGTAACAAATTTTCACAACGAATTCAGTTGCTCATCATGATTTCAGAATCATTGTCGTTGGTCGACCTGTGCGCCAAATCATTTTTGGTTGTGCTTTCCGTTCTGCTTTCTGTTTCCATTATGTCCTTCAACTAAGATCTCTACAATATAACACTCATTTTCTGTTGCGTTTTTATAGGAATTACATTATTGACTGGATCGCTCAAGACACTGCTTTGTGTATGCGTATTGAGAGCATGCAATCTCATCTGATATACAAGGAAATACGTTCTCGAAAATCGTTGTTGATGATACACATTGTTGCAATTACCGGTTATGAATTGCATACAAAAATACGCTAATGCAAATAAACAACGAGTATTGGAATTTTTATGTCAGCAAATTTCACCTCGTGCATGTACTACATTTTACATACCGGTTTTTTATCATTCAAATAAAAATTTCAACTTATTCGTTTTATTGCGTTGGATATATATACTGAATTCTTCTGTTCTACTTCGACAATACTTAGGGATTGCAAAATACACATACCAAAGTGAAGTCCTTTGTTCGCGCGATCGATGTGTCGTTGTACGGAGAGGTCATTATGCGGCGCAATTCCGCTTGCACAATCGAATCTCTTTCCCCAACTGCACGTGATATTTCCTCTTGGAACACTCTTTTTCTTTTCACAATGTTTTCAATCACGGTCGCGATGATGAAATTTATTACATAAACCGGTACGATTCACACGGGTAATTAATGCTCGTATATGGTGTACACCGACACGTTGTTATCGATATCTGCTGCGCCCGGCTTTCATCCACATGTGTCCCGCGCTTTTGATACACATTACTCCGTGAATTTAACCTTTTTATAAAATCAAAATATCGTTCGCACACGCTGCTTTGTTTATAGCCTTCTTGCTTATATAGCACTCGCGATACCGATATCTATATGTATACACGTATATACGCTACGCCTTCTTTTAAAAATTTTTACACATACACTAATTTCAAGAATATGCACTTATGTCAATATATTCCAGCTCAATTTCATTTAGCCATGAAATACATTTAAATATTTAATTAACGCACGTTCTATATGCCGCTGCTCTTTTCATATATACGTACGAAATTTTTCACATATTTTGTATGTGTACTGGTGCGTAAATTGTATTAATTCGATTTTATATTTACGATCCGATCGACGAGGTCAAGAGAAAAATTTTGAAACAGCGCAAAATTGTTACACTCGTAATATAAAAGTCAACGCCACCGTAAACGAAATGAATCGTTCGTATCAGGAATGATACAACGCGCGTAATTATTTATTTTTTTAAACAATATATACCGGTCGGAAAATAAATAAACTTTTTATTTGTGATTATACATTTCGATCCAATATTTTTGGACTTATAAATAATAACAACAAAAATTAAATAGTTTTGTCATTTTAAATGAAAAGACTCTATAAAAAAAAATGTTTTCTATGGTCATATGCCTACCGGTAAATTTGTGAGTCTATATAATTTTAAAATAAAATTATTTCTTTTCGTCTTATTACCGGTTTGTTTGACATGTTTTGTAGCAGTACTAGTTTTGAAAAATCAGAGGTGAAAATAGAAAAAAATATAATACATTAATAACGACAATAAACATTTTTAACGCACTTCGATGCTGCTTTGTTTTTACCGGTATTTAAAAGAACTTAAAAATTACCGTGAATTAACACAGAAATAGTTAATTAATTGGTTTAAACAAAATTTAGGGTCACGAGTTCGGGCGTTGTTTGAACCCCCGGTGGCAATGTACCACAATGCGCACCGGAAGCATGTACGCAGAGTGTAATTTCTTTCCCCACAATTATAGCATACGCGATACGGAGGTCGTGGATGATTACAGTCGCCACTTTTGTGACCGCGTTCGTTGCACTTAAAGCAGACATTTCTTCTCTCTTCCGGCGGGAATGGCCGCTCGAAGAAACGCTGGAAGAGGGAAATCGTTGCCGGGTCGCGAATTCCCTCGATCGTTCTCTGAAAAAATACATATTTCATCATAAAATTATATTAGAAATTCTGTTTCGTCGAATTGTTTTTTTTTAAATCACTACTTACAATCATATTTTCCGCGTCGTCTGGCATCAACGGCCCGCTGCTGCGAAACCACTCGCGATTGTGGTTCGTCCCGTCTTTGTAACCGCTGTCGCGATGGTCGTACCGGTACTGAAAAATTGATAGTTTGCTTTGAAAATATCTTGCTTCGTATCGTGATTATAATCATAATTTCATTATTTTTCAAACCAGTTGAATAAATAACGCCTCCGATACAAATTCTGTAATTACTTTTTTTATACTCACACGAGGATTAACGACTTTGTATTCAGCGGTAAGATTCGATCGCACATTCTTTTTTTCTTGTTCTTTTTTCAACGGTAATGAATCCTTATGTTCTATCGAAGTGTGCGTTGGACCAGCTGGTGTTTGAAAGGTTGTTTTGTTCGTCTGACTCCGTTCAGTATTCGTCGTGAATACACCTTTATATAACCTCTGCGAAACAATAACATTTTTAAATGCATGAATACACAATCGAAATTTCGATAATTAAACTATTTTCCGCATGCTACAACGTATACAATTTTTATTATTAACAACTATTATTATTAACAATTCTTTATTATTGCTACCGGAAAATGTTCAGGGCATATGATTTTCCCCTCGCACATCTTCAGCCGCACATCGGTTGCGAGTTCAATCGGCCAATTACAGAAGCAATAGGGCGATTTCTCGTTCCGCGCAATTCTGACATTGTGCTTCGATTTGGTATTAGCTTCCTGCTTTGTTTCTTCGCCAACGATCATTGTTTTTCGTGAAGCTTTCTCTCGTTCCAAATCTATAAAACAGTGTACTGTTCGCCGTTTGCGAATGTTTCTTGAAAGTCCTACTACCACGTGCACAAAACTTTGTACATCTGCTGAGACAACGGTAATGGTCGCGAGGCGAGCCGAAGCGGTACGGTAATGGTCGCGAGCCGAAGCGGTAACTGTGGAAACAGATAGAAAATGTGTAAACCTCCGTGAACTTGGCCGACTATGACGTTTTCGCTAAGTAATAACCGCGTCGTTTGGCCCGCTACACATGGTCAATAATATTGCGCAAAATAGGTGATTGCACAATATTATTAAACGTGTTGATGAAGTATTGAACCATTGTGCAAACATTGAATCAAAGTTTGAGTGATCTTAAATTTATGGCGCACTACACACCATACAAACTTATTGTGCAATAATATTGAATACTCCCTATTGAATTCACACGTTCAATAATATGGACTCAATAAAATTGACGGCCATTCCCATTAATATGTTCGTGCGAGCAACGAGCAACATGTCCGACGACGAAGTTTTAGCAGCGGCCACGCTGGTGATTTTGTTAAATAAACAAAAAAAAAAAGAAAACTAATGTGGGTTAAAGAATGGGGAAAAAGGCCAGTCTACACTCATGAAAGGCTTTTGAAAGACTTAGCCTTGACTGAAGAAGACGATTTTAAAAACTACGTGAAAATGGATATTGCAAAAAGTTCGAAGAATTATTACAATTGATAGTAAAACTTTTGATCGAGAAAAAGAACACAAGCATGAGGGAAACGATTTCAACTTAGCAACGATCATCTATAAATTTACGTTATTTGATGACTGAACTGCAAAATATTGCGTAATATTAAGCCTACACGGCACAATAAAAAGGTATTGCGCAAAAAAATTTAAGCTTGCTCAAACTTCTGTTCAATCATTGCGCAATGTTTCAATACTACCCCTACACGTTCAATAATATTGAACAATATTATTGACTGTTCAATAATATTGAACAATATTATTGACCGTGTGTAGCGGGCCTAAACAAAACGATTCGCGGTGGTGGGGGTACGAGGTATTCCATGTTCGAACCGGCGAATTTTGTGCCCGACTTTTGCGAATTATTTTTTGCACGATCACTGAGTTTAAAAGACAGACTGAATTTTTTTTCAAATTTTTCTGGACAGCCCTTATTGAAAAAAAATCGAAAAAATGCCCATTTCTAAAAATCTGTGATTATATGCAAAACATTTTTAAAAATTCGGGAAAAATCGAAAACTACTCATTCTGGACCAATATTTCAATATTTTGGTACACAAAATTAATTCCCTTCGCAATTTACGATTCGAATAAAAATTATAGACCTTCATCAATGACTTCATGAATTTCGAAAATTCGTATAGCCACTGCTAATCAATAATTTTCATTTGATTTGATTCATTTCTATTTGATATCAGCTTTTTTTGGTCGCAAAAATTGATATTTCTAAAAACTAAATTAAAGAAATTTCTAAAAATTTCCCCTAAAAACGATAATTGGTTCGTGAATACGTGATTCGATTTCTTTAATTCGCGCTGCACTTATATCATCATGAGGGTTTTTTTGTAATTTTATTGCTTAAGATCAAGCATCGTTCTATTTCGATCAGTTTCGAAAATCGCAACAGATTTTTACCCGAAGCTTAAACTCATTTCGTCCTATGTCGTCGCTATATTGAAAAAAATTAATTGAATTTCAACCATATCAGAGATAAGGGCCATTTCAAATGACGCACTTCAGCGATTTTTCGCAATAACAATATTTCTATCGATCAATTTGTTGCTCATAAATTAGCTAAGAAATGACTTTTGGAAAGCTGTTACACTGCACAATTACCTATTATTTGTGCTGAATTACGGTTTAAATAGAATACAAAAAAACCTAAAAAAAATATTATCATAGATTTTATATTATATCGTTTTATATATTTTTTCGAAGAACACATTTTGGTGTTAATATTACTAATAATGAACGCTTTAACTTAATTTTTAGTGAAATTCAACTGAATGCCCTCGTTGAAATTAAGTTTTAGCCAAATACTTCTCCGATAAACAATGGTTCGTAAATCCATGAAAATAAAAACGATTACAAAAATGGAAGAAGGGAAAAAAACAGAACTGTTGAAACGAATGAAATTTGGCAATGGTTTTGCGTTTTTAGACAAATGCACGTATTTCTCGTAAGAAGCATTCCTCATTTTAATTTAGATCTATTAAAATAGGTTTCTTGCTTGTATTCTACGTGCGATTTTAAATAATGTAGTACTTCCAACCCCCTTTTAATTATTTTTGTAATTAATGATGCATTACACACTAACTCAACGTGAAAAATATTTTTTGTTTTCAATGATAAAGTAAAGAAAAAAAATAATTCGGCAATTTCCATTTAGAATTTATCCCTTTGTGAGAGAACAATTTTTGTCAAAAACCTCTTTCAAAATCATCAAAGTTGCGGTGTTTCCACTCATAATTGCTCGTTTCAGTGCAACGGCACTCTTTTCAAGGATGTCAAGAGCTTTTTTCTTCAGCATGTAATCTTCGCAAAATTTTTTGAATTCGAAAATTTGGTATTTGTCTGCCAAGAACATTTCTTCATCCTTGTGTTTCAATTCATTGAATTCCCCAATGTATAAATACTTAAGAAATTCCTCAAATATCTCGGCTTTTGTGTCAAAAATTTCAACACTGCTTGTATTTTCTTCTTTCATTTTGCTTGAAAACATTGCTTCAAAAACTTCGCTTCTTACAGCAAGGACAGCTTTATGAGCAAGTAATTTTTTATCATCAAACACAAAAGTTACATCGCTAAATGTCTTCTTCTCATATAAAGCTTTCATGCTTTCCATAGCTTGGCTTGTCGATATTTGATAGGGAGAGTTTTGAGATTTGGGAATTTCGGAGATAGAAGAATTCACTGCGATGTCTTTATTCTTGTCGCTCAATTACTCGAATTGCTTGCATAAAAAGACATTCTTGGTTCATTGTTTGCTTGTCGTATGCTTGGGTATTGTGTCGGATATCCCATTGAATTATAAGGTACGTACGTAGGTGAAAACATTTTATCTGCAATATTAATTCAAGCCTAGGCATTAAAATTGAGGTAAAACCTATTCCGGGATATCTTCAAATGATTGAGCTAACATAATATTCCAAAAAGAAGATTTTCAGCAGGATGAAATGAACTGGAAGTTATAATATACAAAAGCAGTCAGAATGTCGTCGTGATACAGACTTATATAGATATGAAAATATTAAAAAATTTTTTTGATCCAGTTTCTTTTTCCATCCGCACAAAAAATAGAGAAAAATATGAAGAAGTTTATTTGCGTACCATGACAGTTTTCACGTTACTCATGGAGATTATTTTTACACAAGCTTTACACACGCTTGGAACTACTGAAGAAAGCAGACCCAGGTTCGCACCACTTGAAGACACTTTTCAAACTTTTTTACATGATTTGAACCAAAATTGATTGTAAAACTCGAAATTTATGATAAATCAAGTTTCACAGCATATCATTGTTATACTTTTTTTCAAAAAGAATAATATTTCACAAATTTTTGAATGAAGATTGTGATGATTTTGAAAAAATTTAGATTGTCAATTACGGTAGTACAGAAAAATTTATTATAATTTTACCTGTGGATCAATGTTGACTTGGAAATTATATTTTGTGTTTCAGATTTGGTCTCTTTCTATATTTCCAGCTGCAACGTGCTTCAGCAGTTAGTACACTTGGTGGCGGATGATGCAGCCCTACTGATCAGGTTCTTGTGAGCAGCTGTTGAAATAACGAAAAAAAAATCATTAGCACATAATTAATTTCACATTTTTTTTTCCTGGATGTGAAATGGTTACTTTCAAAGGGATCGATTCCATCAATTATGAGAAAAAATGTCAAAATTGAAACTTAAACTTGATAATCCTTCCAATGAAGATCAGTTTGCCTCGAACAATTGTGATGAATAATCTGAGCAATTACAGTTAAAACTCAAAATAGCACAAAGCCTACAACGTAGTTGAACTTTTACAAATACGTGAAAAATAATAATGAACAAGTCTTCATGATAATAAAGCAAACTACACAGTTACTTCTTCAAAACAACGAATTTGGAATTTGCTCCAGGTGTGATAAACTTACTTCTGTAAGCAGAACATTTTTGAAAATGAAAAACGAAAAATAATTATTCTTTTTTTTTCATTCAAATCGACGTTGAAAACAATACATTAGTTTGTTGTAAGCGGAAACAATAGATGCAATTAGTTCAAGAGTTTACGCTGTTCCTTTCTTCTTTATCAACCAAACACACGGAGAGCATGTGTGAAATAAATTTTTTTCCTAAATCCTAAGCAAAGGGGTTACTGATCTGTAAGACTGTAAGCTCAAAGTAACGATTTCCAATGAAACATGAGCATCAATTTTTTGTATAGTGTGTAAAAAAATGACTGACCTGCTATTATGCAAAATCGAAAATATTAAATTTTTTGACCAATCATTAATGAATCGATAGCCGATTATTTCGTGGTTTCTTCATCGTAATTATACCTACTAGAAACATGACGACTCGCAACGACTTTTCTATGATACCGTTAATTTAGCTCTCGCCGATAAATGTGACCACGAATGTCAGCAATGAGATTTTCGATCTTTAGTGACGAAATACAAAACAATGACCATAGCTCGTATCAAAACTTGCTCAAAAAATTATGAAAAAAAAATACTTTTTTCATAAACGACATGCAACAGTGGGCTTTTCTTATTTTTTTATTGTGCGTATAACCCAAGATTATTTGGTGCATCCGTCGACCGTAAGTATTTTTCGTAACAGCAGAACAAAAAAATACACAATTTTTATGGAAAATATACTTACACGAGAGACTTTCCCACAATAGAGAATGGCTGAGTTCGTTGTTCGTTACTGTCTGATCTTCTTTGTTACGGGGTTACGGAAGATCGCAATATTCGCAAACAATGTATACGAAACTGAAGAGATATAGGGAGGCTAAAAAAAAACGCGGCAAACGTTCTCAAAATTTACCCACACAGTACGTTCTTTCTTCGACTGCGCTTGCGCTATAGACCGAACATATAAATATACGCAACAATGGCAACAATGCAAGTGGAGAGGTGTCGCACTGTGAGTCCTGTGAGTGAGCGCGTACCTACGACGGAAATCAAAACTAAAAATGGCGGAAATCCCGAAGTTTACGAGGAGCTTTCATCATTCATGCTCGAAGATAAAACTAACCACAATGGCAATCCATAATAATGATAGAATTTCAAAAAAAAAAATGAAATTTGTCATTATCAAAAAAATGTTTTTATGACAGCGATGCAAAAGTTCTCTCCAATGAAAAATCCGACGCCTAATGGCTGTTAAA
The DNA here is from genome assembly GCF_019457755.1 of Venturia canescens. NCBI lineage: Eukaryota > Metazoa > Arthropoda > Insecta > Hymenoptera > Ichneumonidae > Venturia > Venturia canescens. Next base: position 10,528,959 of record NC_057431.1, on the reverse strand, counting down.
AAGTGAAAAGTTAAAAATGAAAGTTAAAGTGAAAATAAACATATGCCCGTTTTCTCCAACGTTAATCTGAGTTTAAACTCGGTTCATCCTATCTCGAAACTATATGAAAAAAATTGAACTGAGTTTAAACCGCGTTGGAGAAAACGGCCAATAGACTGTGAAAAAAACATTTTTTCTTTTATTTAAGGAGTTTTGGTACAAAAGTCTAAATGTTAAGAAATTGATGAAATTTGGTGATAATGTTCTTCAACATCAAGTGCGAAAACACAAATTTTTTCAAAATTTTTTTCTACTTAGTTATCGAGTAATTACGCATTAAAGCAGATTTCTTATGCCCGGAATGTATACCTATATATATGGAAACGCTATGCTTATACACGTGAACTTTAGTGATCAATTACTCGATAACTGTGTAGAAGAAAAATCTTAAAAAATTTGTATTGTCAAATTTGGCACTAAAGAATATGTTCACCAAATTTTATAAAATTCTGAACTTTTTGAATTTTTTAATTTTTTTAGCATGGGTTAGCATGGCAACATTGTATCGCCTGTACCGAAACTCCTTAATAGTGAAAAATATTTATATATCACTTTTACGTTTCAAATCGACCAAATTAGATCACCGCGCCCAGCAAATGAAACTTATGTGACTTTAAAAATTTGTGAAAATCGTACAAACAATAATTTAAACATTAATAGAATTCCAAAAAAAATTCAAATATGCACTGCTGTAGAAGAATTCAAAAAAATATGCACTGTAAGAAGCCCACTTATGGTTTAAGGAGGCCATGCTAAACCATGTTAAATACATTTAAAATTTCAAAATTATAAGAATTTTATCAAATTTGGTGAACATATTTTTTAGTGCCAAATTTGACAATACAATTTTTTTAAGATTTTTCTTCTGTACAGTTATCGAGTTATTGATCACTAAAGTTCACGTGTACAAGCATATAGCGTTTCCACATATATATAGGTATACATTCCGAGCATAAGAAATCTACTTTAATACGTATAATTACTCGATAACTAAGCAGAAGAAAATTTTGAAAAAAATTGTGTCTTCGCACTTGATGTTGAAGAACATTATCACCAAATTTGATCAATTTCTTAATATTTAGACTTCTGTACCGAAACTCCTTAACGAGCACGAAATGACCGTTTCCTAAGGAAAACTTAGCCTATGGAACGAACGTTTCTGTGCGCATTATTGTCCCAAAAGAGTCCAAATATGTGGAATTGCGAGCGGATATCTCTCGCCAGATGCAGGACAAAAATTACGATGGATCGTTGCACTGCTGTTTGTGCCATATATGCAAAATATGTGCATGCAAGTCGAACTCGCAAAGTGAGATATTGCAATTGTGGAAATAGTCACGGTATTCGCTCCGTGCGCGTACACAACTACTTTGAAAGTGAGCGTGTTTGTGTATTCCCCCAAAAACGCCGGAGTCCCCGTTATGGTGGCGCTGGCGATTTTTTGCTCCGCCCACGTGCACAGAACGCATATCTTTTAATGATCGATCACTTGCGTAGTGCTTGCGTGAGTGCGAGAGAGATAGCTGCAAAATGGTTACACGTTTTACTCGGACATACTTGATTTTTTGAGAAAAATAAAAGTTACACCTTGTTCTCAAATAAAATGAGAATAGCGTGTAACTCATATGTTCTTTCAAATATCAACCTACTCGGAATAAAGCGTGCAGCAGGATTTTTACCTACTGAACAACTGATAGATCACGTTAACCGTAACATTCGTACGACTGAGTCTCTTACCAATGTGCCGTTATTGCAGTTACCTGCTGAACTAATCACTGATAATGTCACACGGTGGGCACACGATAGCTACGAGCTAGTTCAAGCAAATCACAACAGCGAATTGCCCTGTTTTGGTACTGAAGTGGAAGGCTTCGATAATACATTTTCAATGCATCAGTTCCAACGGATATGCACTGTGGTCGATCAGAAAATTATAAGCCTGCCAGACGTAGGTGTCTTTGGTGCTATTTACAAGGTATTTTATTAAATTTAAAACTTCTGCAAAAACGACAAGACGATTGACTAGCCCCAAATACTGGACGTGAACTAAAAATGTTTTTCCTCGAATCCGTCACACTATTGAGCTCAAAATGAAGCTACATATTACATGGTTTCGTATTACATTGAGCATCACCAAACGTTCTCTATATTAAGACCTGCTATAAGTGAATTCATCATATGCAACGTTATAAATAAATTTATCTTCGATAAATTTGGATTCCTGGCATAAAAAAATGAAGATTAACGCTGACATACGCGGTTATTTCACTTAATTAGCTCGAAGAAATTCGATCATAGATTCTACGGACTCTTTAGTCTCGGGAAACTCCAGCATCAATGGAAACTCGTGAGGCAACGAAGTATCTTGAAAAACTTTCAACTTGCACCCTGTTGACTTGGTAAATTTCTTAGTTTGCGTGTATAGAAATTCTGCGGTCGCACCGATCACCAATGTAGGTACACTCAATCCGTAGCACGAGTATAGTTTTTTATTCGGTGTGCCGCGCATGATGTAAAATTGGAATAATGATGTGAGGAGAGTACTATCGAATTCCGTCTGGTACAGACCGCATATACCAATGATCGCTTTGAACTGTATGCCGATGACGGGTACGTCCATTTTTCGAGCGATCTCCTTGTTAAGTTCCTTCTGCATAAACGCACCCATCAGCAACGCCCCGGCTGAATAACCTGCAGCATAATACTCATTGTACCCATGGAATTGGTCGAGTATCTTGTTCGTTGCAAGCATTGCATCATGCACACTGTATGAAAAACGAAGCGGGTAGTCAAATACGAGAATGTCAAACTCGATGAGCGCGTCATTGAGAGCATTGAGTATGCCGTATGATGTCTTACGGTTGTTCAAGAGAAATGCGCCACCTTGAAACCAAACGAAGAGTTTCTTATTATTTGGTCTCGAATACAACGTGTACAAGTCCTCCACTTTAGTGTTTGTTGCCGGATCACTCTCGCCAGCCAAAATGTACTGTTCCATCGATTTTTTCAGCGGTGCAGGTGAAATTATGAATAGCACAATCAAAATAACGCATAGAAGGGAAAGGATCGTATTGACGAAGTACCAGAGAGTCATGATTATGATTAAGCAGCTCAAGCAACCGTCACTTGTCTTCTTTTTATTACACCACTATTTAGTGTTATAGTAATCCAGTCAGTATTTATCCGAGACGAGACTGAAATTCAAACTTCCTAATTAACGTAGTTACTATTTCTACGACACGAGTTTCAAGATCGTTGAGCGATGCGTTCGTATCGAAAAATTGGGAGGAATTCGTGAGAAAACGTAATTACATACTTGGTGGACTATTCACAACAGGAAAAAATTGTTTACTATAACATTCGTGTCATAATACAGCAACTCAACAAATAAACGTAAGATCAGAGGTGTTGAGAATACTGAATTCAGTCTGTCACGAGACGGTGGTGATAGCTGTTACTCAAAAGGAAAAAATGTCACGAAGTTTCTTATTTATAATATAGCATATATTATTACGAGTCACTCGTGTTCTACTTATTTCTAAAGACAATTCTTTCCTCACTACGTAATGCTCGACAAGAGGTATGCCTCGTTTTCTAAATATTCACTTAGCAATGATATTTGCACTTGTGTATCCTAACCCACAAAGCCTGCATTGCGGATCTTTGGAACAATTTTAATTTAACTTTACTATGTTTTTAAATGAGCACATATGCATTTACTTATTTTCTATGGCAGCAGCAAAAAACGTGATAAATATAGTTTGATTTAGAAAACTATTTTATTTTATCGGAATGAGAATAACATGAATTTTCAATTTATTTGGAAAGAAGAAGCCAGCATGAAGGATCTAGAGGTGGAACGAGAATTTGCTTTTCAATATTATTGTGCACTGAAAATAGTATATTGTGGATCTCATAACTTCGTTGAAGATTCTTCAGTGAATGTAAAAAGTTGGAAAAGACCTTTTGCGACAAAGAAGCGAATCATATCAAACGTCAATAAATCAATATTCTGAGTTATCAATAAGAAAACCATGAAACCCGATTTACTGGTTAAAAAATCGTTTCTCAACCTATTCAAAGCTTACATTTCAGATTCATTCACTATTTTGGGACTGCTACAGGGGCAATGCATGGAATTCAAACTAACAGAAAATAGGAATAATTCTTCAAGACATATTTTCTTCACCCGCAAGTCCATTTATGCGGCAATCTTCGAGGCTGGTAAGGATACCTCGAATTTGTGTGATCGAACCTGCTCAACGTTGGAACGAAAGAAAAAATCTTTTAGCCATGAATGGGAGAGCAAAATCGACAAAAGGCAGTTGAATAAAAACGCGACGGTAACAACACCAAGAGACTCGAGAATGTGATATTTATATTCGCAGACTGCATTGGACTGAGCTCGTGTACAACGAAAAGAGAAAAAACAACATCGCAGAAAAACGTGTTCTTGAATTTTTTAAAAACCGTATCTTGTACGAACTCAAGCAACAGAGAGAGAGAGAGACGGTCACGATTGATAAGTTGAACGTGCAGTAAACTATACACTTCGCATCTTTTGACGCTCCAAGACGATTCATGACACGTGTCAAACAACAAAATAAAGACTGATGAGAATTTAACTAAATATACTTTTGCTTGCGGGATTGAATGTATGCATACCAAACACTAGCTATACGAAAATCGTCGAGCACAAGAAACATTTAATGAGTCTCATTAGCGAGCACGAATTGACTGTTTCCTAAGAAAAACTTAGCCTATGGAACAAACGTTTTCGTGCGCATTCTCCCAAAAAAGCCCAAACCAAATGTGGAGTTGCGTTTCAATCCTGTGCTCAAAATGAAGCTACGTATTATACATGGTTTTGTATTCCATTGAGTATCACCAAACATTCTCTATATCAGGACGATTAGGATCTTACGTTAATTCTTCATGAAACGTTATAAATAAATGTATCTTCGATAAATTTGGGCTCCTGTGTACGAGTAATATTTATTCAAAGTAAAGAAAGTATATGTAGTCCACAAAACAGTAAACTCCTCTATTAATAATTGAGAATACAAGAACAGGTATGGCTCGAAACAAAACAATGATAGACTCTGATCAGCAAAAGTAAGTTGGCAGGTCCCGAGGGTTTGTCCGGTGAAGTCAGGCCCGAGCCCACTCGAGGGCCTCCTTTTTTATGGAGATCACCCCTTCGACCTTTTCCAAAGGTGTTTCCCAAGAAAAACCCTTGAAATCCGCGTACTCCGCGGGACAGAAAAAATGACGAGCCCTGTCATGTGGCCATCACGTGTCCATCGGCTGTTTTTAGAGACTCTCAAAAAATGTTCCTTTCACCTGACATCGAAAAGTGAAGATTGACGCTGACATGCGCGGTTATTTCACCTAATTAGCTCGAAGAAATTCGATCACAGATTCTATGGACTCTTTAGTCTCGGGAAATTCCAGCATCAGCGGAAACTCGTGAGGCAATAAAGCCCCTCGAAAAACTTTCAACTCGCACGCTGTCGACTTGGTAAATTTATAAGTTTCCGTGTATAGAAATTCTGAGGTCGCACTGATTACCAATAGAGGTACACTCAATAATCCGTGGTACGAGTACAGATGAGGATTCGGTGTGCCGCGCATGATATACAACCGGGATATTAAATTGAGAAGTAAACAGTCGAATTTCATACTGTACACACCGCATAAACTAATGATCGCTTTGAACTGTATGCCGATGACGGGTACGTCCACTTTTCGAGCGATCTCCTTGTTAAGCTCCTTCTGCATAAACGCACCCATCAGCAACGCCCCGACCGAAAAACCTGCCGCATAATACTCATCGTACGCGTAAAATTGCTCGAGTATCTTGTTCGTTGCAAGCATTGCATCGTGCACACTGTGTGAAAAACGAAGCGGGTAGTCAAATACGAGAACGTCAAACTCGATGAGCGCATCATTGAGAGCATTGAGTATGCCGTATGATGTCTTACGGTTGTTCAAGAGAAATGCGCCACCTTGAAACCAAACTAAGAGTTTCTTATTATTTGGTCTCGAATACAACGTGTACAAGTCCTTCACTTCAGCGTTTGTTGCCGGATCACTCTCGCTAGCAACTAGAGTAAAGTCTTTCAGCGAGGTTTTCATCGGTGCAGGTATAATTATAAATACTACGGACAGAATGATCAATATAAGAGTAAGGATGATGTTGACGAAGTACCAGAGGGTCATAATTAATTATACAAGCAGCTCAAGCAACCATAACCTCTCTTCTGTACACCACTTTTTACTGTTACTTAATAATTCGATGAAAACCGAGACGAGACTGAAATTCAAACTCCTTAATTAAGGTAGTTACTATTTCTACGCCACGAGGGATGGGGATAAAATGTTAGAATGAGTAAAATTTCGAACAACTAAAAACTCGAGTTATTTGAAAATTTGAATGATAATATGGAGACTGGTGAATTCGACTAGAGCTTCGAATGTCGAAACTATAAATAAAGTAGAAACTTCAAAATTCGAAAGACGTTTACGTCGAAAATAGAATTTTCGAAATACGACAGAGAACGACGACTGAAATATTGTTTTTCCGAAAATTCGACTATCGCTTTTCGATTCATAAATTACTACGATCAGCAATACTGTGAATGTGTGAATATTCACAATTTCGAAAACGTAATAACGAAAGACTAAATGTTATATCGACTTTCGTCTTTTCGAGCCACCGTTATTCTGCTTATATCTAAGTTTTATAGGCTCGAAAAATTCACTTTCGATTTTTTGCTACTCTATATTCTGGTCTGTCTGTAAAACAACTACTCTCCGTTTTGAATTTGAAAATATTAACTTTTGACATTCGTATTGTCTGTTAAAATTGCATTCGAAATGAAAACTATCGAAATATATATTTTCGAGTAAAAACGAATTCAAAGAAAGAATATTCAGTTAAACCCGTATCTGCTAAAAAGTCGATCAGAAATAAGAATTTCGAATTACTTATTTCGCTCCAATCTCATATTAGAACTTTCAAATTTTCGAAATATCGACCGTTCTACAATTTGCTTATTTGACATACTGAACCCTACCTGTCACGGACTATGTTTACTGACCTCTAAATTTCTTTGTTTTGTCAGCCATGAGGTTTCATTGAAAAATCGTGATTTATTGCGATGCAATAAAAAATGATGTTGAGTTGACAATTTCATTTCGCATTATTGGAATATGAGCAAAAATAAACCCATCAGCATAGTAATAAAACTTGATATTAATGAAATCATGCCCACCACACGAGCGTTGAACAACTGAATTTTTTGTCATGATAAGGGATTGGTGCTATTATATTCTCTCAAAATTTATAGATTTAAAAATTAACATAACTAATCAATTAGTCCGTTGTAATTATCAATTATATAAAAAATATCATTATTAGTAAAAATTTGACTAGTTAACTTTTTGATTTGGCAACTTTGTTGTTGGTGGAGAGATATATCTATCTTGCCAACGGTAAACTGATGGCTTGTCGCACTCACATATGACTTGATACACATAACCAACAATTTATTTGAATTTGAGGTTACGTCATTATTTGTGATTACAAATATTTTTGTTATCACAATATTTGTATAAATATGAACAAAAAACATTTTTCTATTAATTATACCGAGAAAGTATACACGCCTGTACAGTACCGATACACTAATGTAAGCACGTCACAACTAAACACGATATACGTCGATATGGTCGATATACATATATATAAACAGCTGATAGAGCGGTGTTGCCGATGTCGTACCGAACCTAGTATTCAACGATTCATCGTGAGCGATAATCGTAGTTAATTTATGATTTCATTCTTAAAGTTTCGGTGACCTGATATTTTTATAACGCCATTAACAAGATAAATGTTCAACGAATACGTATTGATTTAATTTTTTTTTTTTCCATCATTTACGATCCCTTAAATTTAATTGAAAAATCACGATCCATTTACTGCCACTACGATGTCCAATTTTTAACCCTACATTCATGTGCCCTCATGTGCCTTTTTTCATACCCTCAACCTCATGACCGGGGTTTGAACGCACCCCACTCTTTTTCTGCTTATAAATCCGGTCCTACGATACTAAACTGACTTTATCCTACACCATTTTCTTCGTTTTTTTTTATAACGAAAAGAATGATGTACGATAAAACTAATTTCAATTGAATTTATATATAAAAAAATCCGTCGATAATCAGTCGATAATGTCGCTTGTTAGGACGGGAGCGTAGTTTGAAGTTCGCGTGGGGTGTGCTCACACCCCAGTCATGCGTTCTAGGGTTAATACTTATTTTCTTGCTTAAATGTTCGGTAACCTCCCCTCAATTTTTTTTTACCGTAATTTTCGAACATTTTTCTATGCTGTGTAAAAAAATCAGATTTTTAAATAGTGGCCATGATCTCATTAAACAATACACATGAGAGCGTGCTCGCAGTCCTAGAAGTTTGTTTATAAAACGAATATACAGATTTTCGACCACTGCAATGCTCAGTTAATCGATAGATCTCTTAGAGTAAAGTTCATTGAATAAAATATATAATTACTCTGCTTAAACTTTATGCCATTTATTTCGAAACCTGCTTCCATAATCAAATACGCAGTCTCTATATGTGATGCTTACTATAAAAACGCAAACAGCGATTGATGAAAGAGTGAAAAAAACTTTGCAAAGTTGTAGAGTTGTCGAAACCCTGACTTATGGTTGAAACTTCGTTGTTTATTCAATGGGAGTCGAACAGCCTAAAAACGATCGTACAAAAAAGAAAAGAAATGCGAGAGTCGATTGTTCAAGGGAAATAAATCCGTTACAATTTAATTAACTGATGTTGTATCTATTTTTTAGGATCAAGTTTTCGACAAGATGGAAATTTTGGTGACTCATTTTCTTCATAAACTCAACTTCTGATCAGTCGGTTTACAATAGATTTAGAAACGACGAGGCTCGTTCGACAGTTACGAAATTGACTTCAATCGACGTCTCCGCGATTTTTGGAAGGGTGGATCACAAAATCAAAATAATAAGAATTTGATAAAATTTGGTGACAACATTCTTTCGCATCAAGTATACGCAAATACAATTTTTTTCAAATTTTTACCACATGGTTATCGGATAATTGAGCGTTAAATCGAAGTTCTTATGCACGAGATTTATATCTATATAAATGTAAACTCTATGCGTATACACGTGAACTTTATTGTTCAATTACTCGAGAGCTGTGTGGCAAAAAAATGTAAAAAAATTCATGTTGTCTCATATATTTTTGAAGAAAACATTTACCAAATTTTATTAAATTCTTATCATTTTGAAATTCTTTATATTTTCAACATGGTTTAGCACGGCAACATTTCTATCGTCGCGATCCACCCTCCTTAATCTTGATATACGGGAAATAAAAAAACCGTAGGATAGAATCAATCTTGTTTCGAATATGATCATGTCTTTATGCTACGCGATAAACCATTTTCTCAGAATCCCTCCTCTCCGCAAAGCACCACAAGTAGGGATAAGCGTTTACTCCCATTTTCTCTCATTCGTCGGACGAGGGGCACGCGACGTTCTATCAATCGGACCTCGTTGTCGGTAGTATCAATGTGTGGCGTGGCGATGAATGTTCTCAACTCTGATAGGCCACTCTCTTACTCCATTCCCTACTACGATGGCACATTCTTGATTCGGTGGGGAATAAAGCCAATGGAGAATGGAGGACGAGAAAACTTCTGGCTTTGCAAGTATCGTCAATCATGTCCACGCACTTTTCAAGCTGGAAACATTTCCACTCACTGATTTTTTAAAACGTCTACTCTGTCGCTGCTGTGGCCTTTTTATAAGACATTTTCATTTCCTGATAGATCACGCACCATCGATTAAAGTAAAACTAAAATAACTAAAAGATATTACATTCCAATAACGAATTAATTTAATGAAGTTGAGCGTATCGTTCCTGGCACTCGTACTGTTCTTTTTTATTGCCGTGGACGCTGATGAATAGAGGTACTATAGTTTCTCAGTGCACTAAAAAAGCGATGGCTAAAGCGAATCCACGAGATCCAAAGTTCTGCGACGCGATACTCAATAACAAAAACGTTGAGATTTCAGGAGACAAATACATTTTGGGAATCGATAGTTAGTAACAATTAAAAAAAAAAAATACGTAATTAATTCGCTGTTCATTCTTATCTAATATCCCGGTAAATTGGAGCACGAAATTTATATAAAATAAACATTTTGACGTGTTCGAAGAATTTTATCATTTAACAATTCTTAGCATTCACAAAATGTGTCGAAGGACCTCACGTGAGGCTCACAAGTCTTATGCGCTACGGAAAAAAAGTGATGAATTTATCGCTCAAATACTTAATCGATTACTATTATGACTCAAATTATGACGAATTTTATTCCAACAGCGCAGTTATAGTAATGAAGATACTTATTCGGCAAAAAAATCGAATGAAAATAGACACAAATGATAAAGATACAAACAAAAATCACGATGTGGAATTTGAAAAGCATATTGAAAAAACCAACAATAAATGTGAAATGAAAATTGTTTTGGATTTTTACACAAGTCGAATAATTGAAAAAATCCAAGCACGATCAAAATAATTCGAAGTTTCATGTTCCTTGAACAAAAACTTTATAAGGATAAATAAATGAAATGTGAAATGAATAAAGAAAAAAATCATGTAACGAAAGAACGAACGAAACGCGAGTGAAATATTTTTATCGATCAATATCGAATTATCCCGAGAATTAAGAATCTATAAGAAATATAATCACTTGCCATTTCCTTACATTATTCTGGAATAACGGAAAAAATCGATTTTTTCGAAAATAGTACCTTTCTTTTTGTCACATTGATTGGTAAAAAAAACCTCATGACAAAAAATTATCAAAGATAAGCTTAAAGTGGCCAATTTTGCAAGTTTTTAATTTTGAAACTGAACTTGAAACTTTGTAGTCGAATGAAACGATTATTCTGAATAACAATGAAATTAAAAAAAAAATTTCAACGAAATAATCAAAAATTGCGCTTCAGTCGCTTTTCCTTATTACATTAAAAGTTAAAAACTAAGTAGAACTTAATTCTATGTTTGGTCTTCTTGAAATGTTCGTGTACTAGAGAATTTGTGTTCATTTTTTTCGGTCCTTATGAAATACTCGTGATCCAAAGAATATGTCGGATTCAAAACGAAGTAAAACAAATTGGTTGACTCGATAAATACATAGAAGCAATGAAATGCAACGGATTTAAAAAATGAACGATAAATGTCCTTTCCAATAATGCGTTTCACTCAACAATTAGTCTAATTTGTGTGGCTTATTTTTGCCATTATAATTACGACTTATTTTAGTGACGATACCAAATGTGAAGACAAAATACATCGCATTATAAATGATTTTATAATCAAATGAGATCGAATGAGATTCCTTAGCCGTATTAAACAATCTGTAACGAACAATGGTGCATCGATTCATGATTCTCATCTTCATGACTTGTTTCTCATACTTTCCACAGCCATTTGTGCATTAAAAAATATTTCAATTGCCATTGTACAAGTGAGCTTAACATGAGGGTTCACTGCATTCCATAAAACTTAAAAATGAAAAAATAAAAAAGTTGATTCTGTCATTTGTCAGATCAAAATTCACTGCTTTTTTGAAGAATTGTCGGTCAATATTTTTTTCAAGCGCTCCAACGTCTCGAGATTTTCGTTTATAATTACTTGCTCTAGTGCACTAACACTGTTTTGAAGAACTCCGAGTGCTTTTTGTTTCAAATCGATGCAAGTGTGTCGATCTGCAATGAGAAGGTATCTCCCAGCAGTTTCTTTGCGAAGATTTCTTAACAAGCAAGTTTCGCACAAGCTTATTAAATCATTAACTTCATATGTGTCTGCAACTGGAATCATTTCTTCAATTACATGTACCAAATGGGGCATTCGCCCAGTGTACAAATAATTAAGAAATACCTCAAATATTTCGAATTGTATGTCAACAATTTTCACTGTGCTTATCTCTTTATCTGCTATTTCACTTTGAAACATAGCTCTAAAAACTTCACTCTGTGTAGCAAGAACAGCCCTGTGAGCGAACAACTCTTTGTTGTTACCAAAGTCAAAAATGACGTCAGCAAATATTTTAGTATCGAACATGCTTTTCATAGTTGTTGCAATCTTTGATCGCGATTTTTGGATGATTGGCCTTTCAAATTCGGAAAATTTCGTGATAGCAAAACATACTGAAATACGTAGCACAAAATTATTTGTGTGACCAGAGTTAGACTGTGTAAGAACGTTCGATTGGACCTCGTTGGCTGCCGGAATATCTAAAATATGAACGAATCTCGGAACTGGTTGGCAGTATTTATGCTTAAAACGTTCAAGTGGCGGGTCTATAGAAATTATCATTTCAATTGTTCGAATAAGTGCCGTATCTGAAAATTCGATAGCTAAAGAATTCTTTGGGTCCTGTGGATTAACGGACAGTTTGCAGGTGCACTCATCTATACCGCTGAGTGCAAAGGAATCGGATACTTCTTGTAAATCATTTATGCACTGACGAGTAAACGTCCATGCGAATCGAGTGACTTGTAATTTCTCATCTGACGCATTTGATTTTCTTGCCAAATCCAGATCATAAGCCACGCCGATTGATTTCGTCGGATCTAAAAGTAATTTGAATGGTTAAAACAGTCGAGTTTCAATACGGTAAGTCATATTAGTATAACCTCAGTAAAACTTTTCAATTTTTCTCTAGATAGTTTTTGTACCTATAATGGTTATCATTAATAAGTGGTGAGTTATTCAAAGAGAAGTCCGTTTGTCGCAAATTGAAATATTTTATTAGACGTTAATTGTTTGAATGAATTTCATTTCTTCTACAGCAAAATTGTGTTTCTCGGATACAATTTCTACATACAACTGTTTGTACCAGAACGCATATGACTCAAATGACAAAAAAACATTGTTTTTTTAAGCAAATATACCTGTTTTGAGAGATATATTGCTGACTTGTTCATTTTTTATCGACATGCTGCAAAAGATCCCTCGGCTCAATAATAAGAATTGGTCATCTGCAGAATACAGCAGCTCTGTTCCTATCGAATTTCGAAATATTGTGAAAAAGATGAATTAATAATACGCAATTCATATCTACGGAGTTTAATTAAAATTCCTAATTTTTTGTTTTTCTCTCAATAGATGCAAATCACTATTTTTTATAAAATTTTGTTTGTAGGATTGGAAAAGAAGAAACAATTGAATAGCAAAAGAGTAATAAACACGAACTCACGTTGTGAATCCTTATTCACGTCCAAGCCTGTCCTTGATGTGCGTTGACAAATGACAGCTATATGACATATTCATTATTATTATACTTCATACATCATTCGCAGTCTCAAAGTAATGAAAAAAAAAGTCAGTTCACCCAAGAGGCAAATCTGCTACTTGTGAGATGGATATGAGGATTATAGAACCATTATAATTCCAAAGTAATATGAAGACTTCAACTTTATACTATTTTATTTTTCATCGAAATTACGGTTTCAATTCTCAATACATTTGACAAAACTTTTCAGGAAGCGATACAGTGTTGCATGCACAAGTGCGTTTCAGCAAAATAACTAACACGGAAACACGCGGGGCGGGGACACAGACACAAACGCACCACACGACACTGTGTCAGCGTCGTTGTGTCGCTAGCTGGAAAGCTTCCCATGTAAATATATTTCCGTTGACATTATGATGATTATTTTTGTCCTCCTTTGTACACTCGCCGAAACTAGCATGATTCGAGATTGACGTTTCAATTTGATGTGTATTTATTTATTTATTTTTCATCCATAATACAAAATTTCTTATACTTATAATATACTTATAAAATAATACAAAAAAAAATTAAAAAAAAAAAAAAAAGATTGAGCGAATTACAACGAAATATATAATCTAAAAAAATGATAACCTACTTATTATTTATTCTCTTACAAAATATGCGAATAATTATTATATTGAACTGCAGGAATAAGAAAGTTTAGAAATAAAAATAACAGCAATTCTTTTCATTCAAAAGCAACTTTTCCCTGGTGCTCTACGCTGCGCCACTGTAGTGGTCGAAAGGGTGACTAACTCACTAGCGACGAAAAGGCCTCCTGTCTTCTCGACCTCTTTTTTAATTTATATATTTATTTCACTAATGGCGGTTTGAACCGCGTCGGAGAAAACGGCCATAAAAAACTCATCGAATTTTGAGCACACTCTTCAAAATAGTATTTGATTGCATTACTACGTCGATGAATTATTTTTTTTCATATTTCAATAAATTAACTTATAGCTTTAACTCGGATTATAACAAAGGAAAATCGTGACAGAAAATTATGAAAATCACCCATTTGAATAATTGCAATCATTTATACTATAATTTTGACAGCACGTTGTTGTAAGTTATATACAGTAAATTTACAATTTTTCATCAACGAGTATAATAATTTTCATACGTATAGTTCGACTCGTTCATTTATAGCTGTAACAAATTTTGGAATTCTCACAAAACATTTATTTTTTTGATAATAAGTTCAACTTTATTTTCTACTTATTCATTTTTTTCAAATATAATCATTTTTCCCTCAGCCATTATCCAAACTCCTGTTCTGATTTTCTCGATTGAGCGCTGTTAAAAATTTTCCTACCACATTCCTTTTTTAACGACTAGTGTAAATAACAAATAACTTTGAATAAGAATAAGAATAAGAAATGAGCTTTGAAAATTAAAATGCGATTGCTTTATTGTCTTTTCATTAAACAAACTTTATATTCATACTATTATTAGAAGACTGGCTTCGCAATGAATATCTGTCATCGATTTGTTACAAACTATAGTTTTACATTAGCAAGCTAATTTATAAAGATGCAAGAAATAATGAAGATACCGGAGGTGAAATACAAAGTTTCGGTATTACTAATTTTAAGTCTTTGAATGACGCATTGCTGAAGACATGAAATTAAAGCTACGGCTTTAACAAATACAAAGGAATGAGTGAAACAATATCGCATACTTAAAACTAGGAGATATCCATAAATTCAATGCAAGTTGAAACTGAAAATCATTTGCCCTCATATCGCAGTCATCAGATTATAGTATAATCAAAAAATCGTTAAACTTCCCTATTTCTTAATAGAAAAAAATAATGCAATTACCAGTTAACTGGTGTCGATACCAAATTTTATGTGGATTTCACTTCAAAGAAAGTTGATGCAAATTATTTCTCAGCTGAATTGTAAAGTTTTTGGAGAAATCTTCGAAAAATATCTTTTTCAAAGACATAAATGTCTCATAACTTTCATTTCGAATTACATTGCATAATAGAATGGCATTGTTTTGCAGCATTGTAAGAGATTTTTTTTTCAATGCAGTACAACATAGTTTATCCGCAATGAGCAAATACTCCACAACGATTAGCTCACTAAGATTTGCCAACATATATTTTTCGCACAGGTCTTTTAACTCACAAACCTCATATTTATCTGCCACAACTAAAATTTCTGTGACATTTCTCTTCAAGTCTATTTCTCTAGTATACAAGTATTTTAGAAAAGCCTTGAATATCTCAGCGCTTATATCCAGCACTTCAACTCTGCCTGTGTCCTTTTCGCTCATTTCATTTGTAAACATTGCTTCAAAAACTTTGCTGTGTACTGCAAGAATACTTTTGTGGGCAGGCAATTCACAATCCTCAAACACGAAAGTGACATCACAGAAGATCTTGTTATCGAACATAGTTTGCAAGTTTGTAACATTCGTTTTATGTTTTTGAAAATTGTGAATATGCGGAAAGATTGACACCTCAAATTTTACTTTAATGGAAGCTGAGAGAGACAAAACACCGTTTTTCAATATATAATCCAGTGTCGTGTTTTGGTGATTATAATAATCATTGTATCCTGATACTTTCTTGAAATGTGAGGACCCTGAGAGAATAATACTACTCGGAACAGGGTACGATTGGATACATTCATAGTGATAATTATTTAAATGTATGGTCATTCGCATTCCCAAAACATCTAGAGAATCTGAAAATTCTATACAGAAAGACTTTGTTGAATTCTTTGGAAAAATAGATATTTGACAAGTACAGTTATCAATACCGTCAACTCGAAAAAGCTTAGATCGTACTCCTTGTGCGTATGTGGTATTACAGAGGTTTACCCAATCAGTAAGTGTCCATGCAAAGTCCGTAATGTGGTGGACCTGAGCTGATACCGTTAATGAATTTGGTGTAGCAGACCCTTTCGAATAGGCTACAGATTGTGGTGGTGGCTCCATACTTATGCAGAAAATTCGAACCCCTAAAAAAATTCTCAAAATAGCTACAATTTTGAATACTGATTACGGATTCACTAAATTATAACTATAAACTACAAATTCTACGCATTCCTTTACATTAATGTGTTCCTATATCTGTTTTAGCAGTGCATGACGACTGCGACATGATTAAAGTATACAAATTACATGGAAATATTTGTGAGATGTCTCTTTCAGTAATAAAATCATTTGTAAATCACGATTTGCTGAAATGAAGGAATCATTCAAATCACATTATTCTCATGATATAATCAACAACTTTGAGGGACTACTGGCCGTTTTCTCTGACGTGGTTTAAACTCAGTTCAATTTCTTTCATATAGTTTCTAGATAGAATGAACCGAGTTTAAACTCAGATTAACGTTGGAGAAAACGGACATAAGCTCGCTATGACATCTCAAATTTATTCCAAACCGTTGTTAAAAATTAGACACTCTCTAGCCTGTGAGCCGAACCTGCCAGGCATCCTGTCAATTGCGACGATAGTTCTGATTCCCTATTACTTGTAATTAAGGTATCACTAAATAGTTAAAGTCACTCCATGATGAAAAAAAGCTGTTTTAATCTAATAACATACCTGCAATATTTGTAATGAATGTGTTTTACGTATGGTCTTATTTTCCTCTTATCTTGATCCAGCAACGCACTTGTAGTTGTCGAACAAATATCCCCGCACAATCGGGTTCCTATTCATTGTTAAAATAAAACAAAAAAGAAGTTATGATTGACGAAAAATTCACATTGTATATCCTACTTTCAGCAGGCGACTTAAGTTTCAAAGACTGAAAAATAGGGCGTTGATTTTCCGATATTATATTACAAAAATTTCGCATCAAGCGAACTTGAAATGAAATTCGTCCATCGCGTTATCGTTGCATTATCTCCGATCTAAAAAATGGCCGAAAAACCACTATCAAACGAAACACGATTCCTGCGTAGAAGGTAAAAAATCGACAACGCCCAGGAAATCAAGTTTCCTAACAAATGAGAAATTGACTTAAAAAAAACTCAATTAGAAACAGTTTGGCGTAAGTTCCGATTGAGAATAAGACTCGTGATAACATGCAGTGAAAATCGAAATGGGTCAGTCAACCACAATAAAATGTCGTCTAATCGCGATTCTTTTTTTCAATATAATTTTATTTCAAAAGGAATAACCGAGACGGAACGAACCAATTCGGAAACTACGACAATGATACCGAACACATTTTAATCCGCAAGTATCCGCAAAATAAAATTTTAGTTTTCTCCATCATGATGCGATCCAATAATGATATTAATAAACAATCATGAAAAAAAACTCACTTGATTTTCTTCGTGATGAGGATCAGATCGCTGATAACCCCGATGTCAAGTCATGAGAGCGTGTAATCGCCACGGACGGAAATGCAAACGACGCAAACATTCTGTAAAGTCTTCTTTTATTTTGGCTCGTCCTTTGTCTGTGAGACTAAAGGTGTGTTCCACTTATCGCCCAAAACGCCCAAAATGCCCCAATATCCTATCCCAGTAGCCGTCGTCTGGGCGTTACGGGCGATAAGTGGAACGCACCTTCTTCTTCTTCTTCTTCTTCTTCTGTTTGGCTAGGCCCACGTTTTTGGTCCGTGAGATTAGCCTGGCCACTGGAGAAACCGCTTCGGCCAAGAGTCGACGATTTTGAGGCTCGATTTACATTCTTTATTATGTTGTCCTCCTGTTTCCATTCAGATGCTGTTTGTGATGTTTCCATTGGTATTTGTTTTGTATTCTAGGTTAAGTGCTGAATTTTCCATGACGTTTGTTTCTTTATTTAGCAGTATTGACTCGTATTCCATGTATATGATTCTGATTTTTAATTGTTTATTTTAAATGTGTACGTTTTTTAGTTTTTAGTTTTTAATTCCTATTTTCATTTGTTTGGGATTTTTGTTCCTCTGATAGCTGACTTTATTATAGTTTATATTTCAAAGGTTCTTTGTGTTCTGCTATGCATTCCATTAATGAACTACATTTTGGTCTACTTGTTTTTGTGCAATAAATGTAAGATATTTTATTTTGTCTTTCTAGTTTTGTCTATTGTTAAAATTTAATTGCTTGGATTGTTTCAGTATATTAAGTCAATAATCTCTTTTATTTCGTGTGCAAACCGCACAATTGAGTTGAGAGTATCTTCGGATCCTGAGAAGGCAAGACTGCGTATTTCATATGGAGGGAACTGTTTCTGTGATATTAGGCTGTTGCAAAGACTGTCGGAGTTTGCTGCGACAAGTTTGCACGCCCAGAACACATGGTTGAGATCTTGTATAAAGGGTCCGCAAGGGCATATGTCAGAGTCTGCTAAACCGATTCTGCTAAGGTGCTCCTTCGTTCCTATGTGTCCTGATCTGATTCTGTTTATCAGCGTTATGGCATTCCGTTGCAGCTTGGAGCCCTTCCACCAAGGGTTCTTGGGTCTCGAATGCAAGTTGCAGAGTTTGCCGTAAATGATTCCTTTTGCTGAGAAAGAGTCTGTTTTTCTTTTTTGTTCTTCTTTTTGTGTTTCCTGCTGTATTTTTTGAGCTATTGTTTCGGGCATTACCGCAAATTCCTTGGCCTCGCCTACAGCACTAGCCTTTTTTGCCAAGTTATCAACTTTTTCGTTTCCCAAGATTCCCCTGTGTGAAGGGCACCAAATAAACTCTAATTTCCTGCCACTCATTGTTAATCGGGAGTATAACGATTTTATTTCTAAGCCTAAAGGATGGAGTTTTGCATTAACTCCTGTGCTTTCCAGTGAGAGGAGGACGCTAAGAGAATCCGTTATAATTTTGATGTTTCTGTGTGTCATTTTGTTTTTTATGAATTTCAGGGCCTCGATAATGGCGCAGGCTTCTGCTTCAAAGATATTCGCCAAGTTAGAAAGTTTGAAGCTGCCGCTGTGATTAATTTCCGGAATATAATAAGCATATCCGACAAATTCTGCGTTACTTATTTTCGAGCCATCTGTGAAAATAAGGATGTCTCTGCGCTGACTTCTGTGATAGTCCGCTTTTATCTCTTTTTCAAAAATCTCGTTAGCTTTTTTTGAGTTCTCTGACATGATTTTCTTTCCTATTTCTAATAATGGTTGAATCGGAGTAAGCTGGGGTAATAGAGGGAATTCAAAGCATGGGATATTTTCGGTTCTTTTTATATTTGCTATTAGATGCTTATATTTTGTCCATAATTTATATAGCATGAATCTGCGACATTCAGGGGGAGTTTTTTCCCTTCGATCAATAAGTATTTCTAAGAATTTGATTTTAGGGATTATAGGGTGGTTACTATGTGCGTATGTTCTTGTGATGTGTCTTAGTGTAAGTGTCTGCGCTCTATTTTCTATGGATTGGTCCTTCGCAAGGTCCATTAAGATGTTAGTCGGTGTGGATCGGAGGCATCCTAGTAGGATGCGGAGAGCTGCAAATTGCGTGGAGTTGAGCAGTTGAAAATTTGATGGAGTAGCGGAGCTCGAGCACGTAATTGCCCATTCCAGTCTAGCCCGTATTAGACCATTATAAACCGGGAGGAGAGTAGTTGGGTGTGCCCCCCATGATTTGGATGCAAGCGATTTAATTACATTTACCCCTTTTTGGGCTCTATTTTTAGTTTCTTTAATAAACGCTTTCCAATTAAGTTTGGAGTCCATTCTTACTCCCAAGAATACGGCGGTTTTGTTGTTTCGGACTTGATGTCCATTGATGTCAATATATTTCCCTTCAAGGTTTAGATTCTTTTTACTAAAAATAATGAGTTTGCTCTTAGGAGCGCTCACGTTTAATCCAAGTTTGCTTAGCCACTTTATCAACGTCTTTACTCCATTTTCTAATTTTTTTAGACCCTTGTCAATTTCTTTCTCTTTTATGTAGAGGACAATATCATCCGCGTACTGTAGAGAGGAACATTGAGTCCCTATATTTTCATTTATTTTCCTAATGTATACATTAAATAATAACGGGCTTAGGACTGACCCTTGAGGGAGGCCTTGATTAACATTTCTTTGGTCTATAAGTACTCCGTTTTCATAGAAATCCACCTTGCGAGACACTATTAAGTTTGCCAGTAATCTCATGACATGGGTTGGGA
This sequence comes from Venturia canescens, assembly GCF_019457755.1. Taxonomy (NCBI): domain Eukaryota; kingdom Metazoa; phylum Arthropoda; class Insecta; order Hymenoptera; family Ichneumonidae; genus Venturia; species Venturia canescens. The sequence goes on along the minus strand of NC_057431.1, from coordinate 10,508,448 downwards.
TTTTTAATTCGTTGAGATTTGCAATTAGTATATTGGGATTCACATTATCATATGCTCCTTCAAGGTCAAGAAAGACAGCTATTACGCTTTCTCTCTTGGCGAATGCATTGAGAATATCTGTGTTTAAGATCAAAATGTTGTCTAAGCATGACCGGGCTTTTCTGAAACCATATTGGGTGTTTGGTAAATCGAGGTCTGTTTCCAAAAAGTACTCTAACCTATTTTTAATGAATCTTTCGAAGGTTTTGAGTATGCAGGATGCCAATGAAATTGGTCTAAAGCCTCCCTTCGGTTTCGGTATTAAGCACGTGTCGTATAGTGTCCAGTCTTTTGGAATGAGTCCAGTATACATGATTTTGTTAAAAATGTTTTTTAAAAGTTCTATCGTATTTTTTGGGAATGCCTTGATCATCTCGTTGTTGATACGATCGTTCCCGGCCGCAGAACGGATTTTTAAGTTTTTAATTATATTTTCCAGTTCTTTGACAGAGCAAGAGTGCCATATATTTTTAGAAGTGTTTATTTCTCTGAGTTTTATTTGAGGTGGAAAAAAAACAGATGGAGGAGCTAATTTGTTTATAGTATTTTCTATATCCTTTTTTTTATTTTGATTCGACCCATTATTCATTTTCCCAGAGTTGGTGTTGTTAATCCCACTGAAAATTCTCATGATGTCCCAGACTCTTTTGATGGGGGTTCTTGTGTTTATACTTGATGCAAATTGTTTAAATGACTCTCTTTTACTTTTCTTAAGAAAAAGTTTTGTCCTTTCGTCTTCTTGGATCCATGCATTTAAGTTTTCTGTATTCATGTTCTTTTTATATTTCTTAAATGCTTCTCTCCTATTTTCGACGGCTTTACCGCATTCATCGGACCACCAAATTTTTGGTTGATGTTTGCGCTGATTGTTTTGTTTTATGGATTCACTACGAGTGGCTCCTGCTTCGATTAAACTTTGATTAATCGCTTGCATCGTGTATCTATATTTCTCAAGTATGTTTGAGTTCAAAATGGGACCTTTGGGCACCTTTTCCTCTAGTATAGTCTTAAATTTTCCCCAGTCTATTTTTTTTGTTATTATCGAGGGTCTACGGTTTTGAGTTGCTGGGTTTTGACCGAACACTTGAATTTCTATGACCTGGTGGTCACTTCCCAGGTTATCATCGAGTACTCTCCATCGGCAAAAAGGAGCAAGATTGGAACTCGCGAAAGTCACATCCAAAACGTCCCAGTTTGTGTTCTGATGTAGAAAGGTGGGCGATTTGTTATTCAGGGGGACTACGTCGAAGTTGTTTATTATTTTGCTTAGTGAGTTTCCGTTTTGGTTATTTTTTTGGCTTCCCCAGATATATGACTTTGCGTTGAAATCCCCGCCTATTATGACATTTTTGTTCGTTCTGTTGAGAGAAAGAATGTTTTGGAAATATTCGTTCCAAATTTTACTTGTTAGTTTGATGTGTGGGGGGCTATAATTACTCGTTATTATTATATTATCATTGTCTCTCAACTTGAGTTTAATCGCTATTGTTTCTAGTCCTTTTTCTGTCCAATTATATTTGTCTAATGATATTAACTCGAAATTTAGATTATTCCTTATGCCTATGGCAACTCCCCCGCCAATTACTCCAATCGGTCTATCCTTCCTGACCAGTCGGAACCCCGGGATTCTGAATGGAATGTTAGGATGGAGCCATGTCTCTGAAAGTATCAGGATATCTTTGTCCTTTGTTAATTCGGGCAATTCGTGCGTTTTTCCCCTTATGCCTCTGCAGTTCCACTGGGCAATTGCTATGCAGTTATGCTCCATGTAATGACTAAGGTGTTTGTCACGTAAATTTATCTACTGGTGGAATTTATTTCTACAGGATGTACAGAGGAGACATATAGACGAACACATATTATATTTTTTCTACATTAGGTACTTTACTTTGATTTAATTGTGACTGGGTGTTTATATTTTTAGCTTTCTGGGAATTATTAAGATCAAGTCGGCGGTGATTGGGGCTTGACGTGTCAATGGGGTTAATACCAATTAAGGAGTTTTCGTGTTTCCCTTTGGATTGAGGGGTGAACGTGGACGTGGTAACACTTGGAGAAATTTCCTCAGGAGTCCTCAGATCTGGGATGGATTTGCAGTTCATTTTTTCAATATTCGAGTGGACTGTAGTATCTGTTTCTTCTTCGCCTGGAAAAGTTTGAATTGGGTTAATTATGGGTTTATTGTAAGTCTTTCTTTTAGTTGAAAGGTCATCATTCTTTGGGATTTTTCTACGTGTTATGTAATCGTTACTTTGTTGGGATTTGGGGTTCCTTTTGCTTTTAATTTTATTTCTTTCAGATTCCTCTATCGTGGGAAAGTGGTTGTCTATGTCTTCCGTTGGTTGGGAAGGCAGAAACCATTCGTTTTCTCTCGGGGGGAGGGTTTTTGTCTCTGCTTGCCTCTGTAGCCATGTTTCCATTCGAAAGAAGCTGTCTAATCTGTTTAATTTAATGATTTCTATGGCTTCTTCTCTATCGATGCAGGGTTGCCAGATTTGGCTACTTTGCGCCAAATTGGCTACTTTAAAGTCTATTCTGGCGTCGAATTTTCTGTTTCGGCGACATGGCGATATTTTGGCTACTTTTCGTTTCAGACGACTTTTTCGCGATGCAGCATAGTCCGTTTCCCGTCTACAAATTTGACGGAAGACTAACCTGGCGACTAAAGACTGAAGTCAACAAGTCAAAGGTTTGGTTTTGGACGCCTCCTTTTCGAATGGTTTGTTAATCTAGGGTTTTTTTTTTCATCAGTTACTTCTACTGATTTTTCAGTCAACATAACGGTTTTTTTCAAATTCTTTCTCGGTTCTTCTCGCGACCCTTTTCTCATTCACGTTTGCGGATTGCGACATGGTGTGAAGTGTGAATTTCAGTACGTGAAGCTATATAATATTGTATCGTTTTGACAAATTTACGGTCTGCAATCTGCAAATTGTATCGAACGATGGGGAAATACGCTAAAGATAAGCGTAAATACAAAAAAGAATGGGAAACAGAATCATGGGCGAAAGGTTAGTATTTTCTACGATGAATGACATAAGTGGACCTCGCACAGCACATATTACCTGGATTCTATGATGAAATATGAAATTATATTTTCATGTTAGGGTGGGTGCAACATATTAGTGCAGCTAAATATGTTGATAAGAACGATCCCAATGAAGCGCACTGCAAGCTCTGCAATGTTTCTTTAAGAAGCCATATTGCGGATTTGAAAAAACATGCAAACAGCAAGAAACACAAACTCAATGCTTCTAGTTTGAAGCAATCCTTTAAAACCACTTTGCCTTTCCATGGTATGTAACATTATTATAGCTGTCTTCAGTTTTCAATTTACATTTTTCTGTTTGTCAGTTATTTTTGTCAATTATTTTTGTCAGTTATTTTTGTAAAGCGATATTGTTGTTTTTTTAGGTTATGCGATTCAAAATTCTGACGGAAAGAAAAAATCTGACATATTATTGACACTGCATATCGTCATGCACTCAGCAATTCAATCGGTTGACCATCTAGGTGAGCTTTTGTCAGCCTTGGGAAAAGGAAGCGTGTTGGAAAAAACTCGACTGCATCGAACAAAATGTTCAAGCATTATCAAGCACGTTATAGCTCCAGCTTTATTAAACGGCCTCATCAAAGCGATCGGTAACGGCAGCTACTCCATCATAATTGATGAGAGTACTGATGTATCAGTTACAAAATATTTATGCATATGCATCAGATATTTTGATATAACTGAAAATCGAATCGTCACTACTTTCCTGGGGATCTTGGAAGTAGAAAGAGCGACCGCCAATGACCTTTTTAAAAGCATCAATGAATATTTCACGAACATCGGTCTCCCGTTAAAAAATTTGACAGCGATTGGTACCGACGGAGGAAGCAATCTTTGCGGCTGTAACCATTCAGTGTACACGCTGCTGAAAAAAGAAGTACCTAATTTGCAACTTTTGCGTTGTAGCTGTCACTCTTTACATCTTTGCGCGTCAAAGGCAAGCGAAGAATTGCCTACTTCGTTGGATTTCTTATTGCGTGAAATATACAACTGGTTCAGTGTTAGTTCTTTGCGTCGCATTAACTATAAAAAAACTTTCGACTTGATTAATTCTGGCACAGATTCTCAAAAATTCCGTCAAATAATTCAATTATCCCAAACAAGGTGGCTAGTGTTCTATGAAGCAGTGAAAAGGATCCTTGAACAATGGCTCGAATTAACAACGCATTTCGATATTGCCTGCGCTGCCGAACGTTGTTACACAGCACGAGTTATTCGTGACATGCTTAAAGACGACGTCAACCAGATTTATTTAATTTTTTTGAAACCCATTCTCGCGCAAATTCAACATTTGAATTTATCTTTTCAAAGCGATGATGTGGATGTGGGTAGTTTGTACGATGAAATGTCTTTGATATTTTTATCATTAGCTAAGCGCATTCTCAAGCCACTTTTTTTGACATCTTGCAACGGAAAATCTGTTTTGCGTCAAGTTATCGAAGCGTTGGGAAATGAATTGGCATATCTGCCTCTAGCTGAGATGGATTTCGGAACTGAGGTTGAAAAGTACCTCGCAAAATCAACAATGCCGTCTGAATCCAAAACTCAATTTCAACAACGATCGTTCAGTTTTTTGAAAAAGCTTCTGCTTGAAATGGCGTCAAGACTGCCGACAAATATGGAGATATTTCAAAAATATAAATTATTGAGCCCTAGTGTTTGTCTGTCTCAGGTTCAGCCCAAGTTCCAAAACTTACCTTTGAAGGATTTTCTAAATCCACAAAGCGACATCTCGGTCTACCAGAGTCAATGGGACAAATTAAATTATGTAGATTGGAAACTCTACTTCAATGGAGACATTCCGAAAAACATTTTGGTCTTTTGGCCTGAAGTATATAAGTACACTGACGCTAGCGGCCGCCAGATTTTCAAGGAATTGGCGGAGGTGGCGTTAAAAATGTTGATCATTCCTACGAGCAATGCGGTGGTAGAAAGAGCCTTTTCAGCCCTAACTCTTATAAAAACTCGAATTCGTAACAAGTTACGAACGCCAATGCTAGAAGCTCTGTTACGAATTCGATTGCACTGCATTTCATTTAAAAAATGCTGTAAAACATTACAGCCAACAAGTGACATGCTTGAAAGATTTCAATCGAAGTACATGTACGGCTCTTCAAGCCAATCCCAGGCCACTTCAAACGAAAACCAAGGCGAATCGGAAGTGCTCGCGGAAATGATTAATATGATAGCTGAAGTGATGTAAAGATAGATCATGATATCATATCATATAACGAAACAAACACCAAAGTCACCAATCACCAAAGGAAAGCAGTGTAATAAAAAAAATCCATATTATTCATCGTAACGTATTCTATAAGTACATTGTTCAAAATCCATAAAAATGTTGTTTTATGATAGATTAATAAAAAAAAAGATGATTTAATTAACGTTTAAAAAGGATGCTCAGGATAAATGTCTTTTTTCACCTTAAAATTTTACCTATGATACAATAATTTGATAGCATGGAGAATTTTGTATTCCCGCTCATTTGCCACAAGGTTGGCGGTTGGCTACTTTTGGCTACTTGAGCGACCGCTTCTGGCGACTTGGGATACTAGAAGTCTGGCAACCCTGTATCGATGTTAAGGTGTGCTTTGATTTTACTGATAATTTTCAATTTTATAAATGTTGCACAGTTGATGTCGCTGGCTATATGGGATTCTCTACAGTTAACGCAGGTTGGTTTTGCACTTCTACACTCTGTTTGGTGGTGGTTGCCTCCGCAGAATGCACATCTTTGAGCTCCTCTGCATTGTTTTGCCAAATGCCCAAAACGTTGGCAATTTGTACATCTCCTAACCTGTTGTTCAAATGGAGTTATTGTTACTCTCGTTTTATAAATTACTATTTTTTCCGGAAGCAAACTCCCTTCAAAACTAATCTTAATTGAGTTTGTTGGGGAAAGGGTTAAAATGTTGTTTTTATCTCTAGACGCTCTCATAATTCTTTCTACTCTCACTATCCGTATCGGTTGGCATGGCCATTCGATCCCTTCCTGGATATCCTTTTCGGATAATGAAGGGTCTATGTCCCTAGCGACCCCTAACCTTGAGATCTTATTTTCCGGAATGTATGCCTTCCATGCAGCGGGTAGTAATGTTTCTTGGGTATCTACCAATTTATTTGCGTCTTGATAAGTGTTTAATCTGATTTCTACTAGGTTTCTGCCCTTTCTCTTTATTTCCTTGATTGCCCCGCTGAAGCTTTTGAGCTTTTTTCCGATTAGCATAGGATGGATGGAACCGACCCCTTGTCTCTCGCGAGTTCCCCTGATATTTGATTCTTTGTTATTTGTTTGATCTTCAACCATGTCTCCGGGGGCGTGACCTTCGAGACTTTTTGTCATTTGCGATATTAAAACAATAAATGGTTCAGCAGCCTTTGCCGTATACCTGTTTTTTCTCTCCTCGAAGTTCCGAAGATACTCTCTTTTCCTCTTGAGATCTGGCTCTGCATCCGAATGCTCGATGTTGGAGTTTTCTTTTGACTTTTGTGGGCTGGGAAGACCCATTTCCATTGGTACGTTTTTCCTTTTTTTCTTTCCTGCAATTTTCCTTGTTTCATTATTTTGGGAACCAAAAATAATTTCATTTATGGAATTTGTGTCTGATATGTCAAAATTCGAGCTTAAATCTGCCATGTTGGCTTCGTCTGTAGGTTTCAAATGGGCTTGAATTTACGTTGTTGTATTTGTATGAAATTCTATTTAATCTTTTCTATTTTTCCTATTTATTCTTTAAACTATTAGATTTATGTCTTTAATTAATTAAATTATTTTAAATTATCTGATACGTCCGTGTCCAACGCCCAGTCCGCGTGGATAGCACGTGGTAACTCGGATCCTTTGTGCGCTCTTTATATCGTCGCTTTACGCTCTACGCTCTTGATTTCTCGCTCCAGATCGAGCCAGGTGTCAAAAATACGAAAGCGATGCTTTTTGCTCCGTTTTAAATATTCACTTTTCTATACTGCTGCTTCTTCAAATGAATTGATTGTTGAGTTTAAAATGGATTCTTTTCTATGTTTCAGCTTTCTATTTCATTGTAGATTTTGGTTTAAGTAACGCGCACGTGTGTGTTTGGTTCGCCGTCTTCCAAGCGACTCTGGAACGCACCTTAACTTGGGTACAAAACAAACACCTCCAGCCAAATTCTGGAAATTTCTTTCTGCCGTTTGGTGGGGCGCGATCCCACCTGGCCTCTGGGTTCCCGTATCGGCCAATGGGTGTTCTGTAAATCTACTAATGGCCGTTTTCTCCGACGCGGTTCAAACGTTCAAACTCAGTTCAATTTTTTTTATATAGTTTCGAGATAGGATGAACCGAGTTTAAGCTCAGATTAACCGCGTTGGAGAAAACGGGCATAATATATGTAAAAACCTACGAAAGAACAGCGGACATCCCAGAACACGGTCTTCCATACAACCGCGAATTTGATGACAGGTTATGACAGAGTTCAACTCATTGTCAGTTCAATTTTTTTTCAATACTTTCAACATAGGATGAACCAAGTTTAAACTTAGACTAACGTTGGAGAAGATTGGAGTAATTTTAATTGACATGTACGGTGTACTCATGAAGTTATGAAATACTTGTATGTACCGCTTGGGTTTGAATAAAATCATCTAGGGAACAAACTGATCAAAACATGGAGCCCAAGCAGGGGTAGGGCTATAACTTAATTAAAAAACCTATTCATATCAGTAAATGATTCCAGAGCAAAGTTGGTAAAATAAAATTAAAAAATCATAATTAAATAGAGAATGCTTGTTAAAAAAAAAAGAAAGTAATGAGCACAATGGCGAGCAAGTATTTTCGCGAGGCGCGAGATGGCGCGAGTAGAGCTGTTCCGAGTAGAAGACTCGAGAAGGTTCTGGAAGAATACCGAACAATGGCCGAAGCGGAGTCACTCCAGTGGCCAGGCTAGCCTCACGCCAAGCTCACGGTCGGGAGTCTAGCCAAAAAGTAGAAGAAGAAGAAGAAGAAGTTCTGGAAGAATAGGATTTATATAAGGGCGCGAAAAGCAGCGCGAGGGCAGTCGTGATAATCATGGAGATAAGATTAGACGCGTAGAGCGTGGTAATATAGTATCGGGCGGAAGTAAATGGCCGCGAGTACGAATCGGCTGGAAGTCGCGAAAGTTTATGTATTATTATTATTATCCTTACTTTATTGCTATTCGTTAAATTTAAATAAAGTCTCGAGACGTTTCACTTATGTGTTTGCAATATTCGTACAGTATATGGTAGTAATCTGCTCATAACTCTCACAATCAAATAAAAAAGGCCGTTTTTTTTCACCCAACAGATGTCATTAGCTCGAATTTCTGTGTTCATAGATGGCCATCTCGAGATAAAACGGTTGCATTCATTGTGAAAGTCAAAATAACATCGGATCGTTTTTCTTCTATTCTTGATTTCCATTCTTGTGGCTCGCCTTTTCATCGTTGTAAACTTCCCGAAAAAAACAGCACAAATATGGAGCACGTTACGGGCATTATGCCCGTTTTCTCCAACGTTATTACGGCCATTACACAGATATTCCTCGAAAAAATTTGAGAACCAAAAAAAATTCTTCTACTATACAAAATTCCACTAATAAAATTATGATAACTTAAAAACACTAATTCGAACCTGATCGGAAAAAAGTTTACATTTTACATTACCAAGTCATAATCAAAGCTCTTTGAATATCTAGTAGCATCGTAATCAATTCGATTCAGGAAATGTAATTTTCTGTCATCTTCTGAACGCTAACTCAATGCATTGTATAGCAAAACATTTTGCAATTTTTATTGAAAACTTTATTAAATTTTCAATGAAAACAGAGTAATAAAGTACGTAGTAAATTCGAAAACGGGTAATACACATGACGGATCAACCGAAAATAGAAGCATCATTTCTTATTGGTCCATTTTTCAGATTCGTAGACAAACCAAAACGAAAAAGAATACAAAGTCGCATGAAGTACAAAACGAATAAAATTAAATTTTTTAAATAAATTCCAGCGCGTGGTACGTCCATTTTGGAAACTGGTTTTTTCAAGTATATTAAAGCACTCCTGCAATCATAAAAATATCAGCTCATATTACATCGAGGAAATAAGATATTGAATTGAAGTGAACCAAAAATAGACTTAACATTTACAGTACATTTCGTATTCGTATTATATGAAAGCTTATATAAGGATAAGAGCTGATATTATTTATTAGCACATTTCTCATCTAGATAAATAGCTGAAGAGTACAGAAGAGCTGAACATCCCCTTTTGAAACGTTAACAGGGAAGCAACCTCGTCAATGCGTTGGCATTGTTTTTGAAAAACTTAATAACGGCTTCTTTCAATTTCTTACAAGATAGCTCATGCGCTGTAAACAGATACTTCACAACAGTGTCTCCGTCAAGATTTTTTAGCATGTAACTTCCGCACACTTCTTTCAATTTTGAAATCTCATACATGTTGACCACCACCAACATTTCTTCAACTATATTGTTTAAACCATTGATTTCACGAGTATCCAAGTACCTGAGAAATTTGGCAAAAACATTCATTTTCAAGTCAACAATTTCGACTCTGCTTGCATCGTTCTTCCGCGTCTTATTTTGGAACATCGCTTCGAAAACAGTGCGCTCTGTACTGCAAGCACAGCATGATGAACCATCAATTCATCACTACCAAACACAAAAAGTGATAATCGCAGAGTGCCTTACTTTAGAACATAGCTCATGTGTTTTCCTACCACATTTGTTCGAGGTTTTTTGCAAGGAGGCTCGTAAGATTCCGAAGATTTAGAGGCAGCAAATGGGACCTCGATCGATAAGAGATTAAATGCAATTAGTTTTCAAATGATTGTTTAATTCAATTTGTATCACAGAAAACTCTGAAGCTATGGAGCTTTTAGGTCTTCCAAATTTAACCGCCAACCGGCATAGGTACTATCATCTATCCCATTAATTCAAAAAGACTCTGGGATCGCACTTTTTCTGAATACGTCATATCATAAAGCAAGTTCCAATAACGCAACACCCATAATAAATTGGCGGTGTGCGGACTCTCACCATTTGTCATGTTTCGGTTGCACTAGCGGTGAGTTTGGGCAATACTCCGGTGGTCATATAGCCATATTCAGCGTCAACTCAAAGGGATCGAGATACAACATTCTTCGTAATTTCAGAAACGAAGATAAGCACAGTCACCATGGCTCGTCAGTGTTGCTCGGCCTCAACTGTTAAATCAAGCCGAGCAATTGATGTAAATGTGTGACCATTGATTGTCATTATTAATCCAACACGATGCAAAACTCAAACTGAATTACTCGATTGGCGATTTAACAACCATTCGTGCGATGATAGAGATTTTTTTAAATTACGTATTACAGTTATGCGATGCAGTCTTTAAAGGGATAAAACTATCGACGAATGGCTTCAAGTTGAACTATTCAGCAAACTTCCAATTCTCTATCGATAATTATAATTACTTCCATACGTAGAGTTTGACTCCTACATTTACAGCCGTAAGAAGTATGTTCTATTTTTTTCAAATATTATCATTTTTATCCTTAACCATTATCCAAATTGCATTTTTGATTTTCTCAACTGCCCACTGTTTAAAATTTTCTTAACACATTCCATTCTTAACAACTAGTGTAGACGACATAAAAAAACAGCTTTGATAAACTGAAATACAATTGGTTTATTGTCTTTTCCACACACAAACTTCATATTCCTACCAATATTTGTTGGCTGGCTTAAAAATCAACGTCTCTTATCGACTTATTTCTATTCCTTCTATCACATTCATCGATCATAATCAAAAAACATAATCCAAAAAATGACAAAGAAATTGTACTAAGTACATGTTTGTTAAAATTATAGTATAATCAAAAAAATCGTTGAACTTCCCTGTTTCATAATGAAAAAATAATATAATTACCACGTAACTGGTGTTAATACCAAATTTTTCATTGATTTTACATTAGGGAAAGTTAAAACAAATCATCTGTTCACTGATTTTCTGAACGTTTCGAGGTATCATTGGAAAGTATCTTTTTCAAGTCCATAAACGTCTCGGAGCTTTCGTTTTTCATTACACCGCATAATGCAACGACGTTGTTTTGTAGCATTGTGAGAGATTTTTCTTTCAGTGCAGTACAACATAGTTTGTCTGCAATGAGCAAATACTCAACAACGTTTTGCTCACTAAGATTTTTCAACATATATTTTTCACAAAGGTCTTTCAACTCGCAAACCTCATATTTATCTGCCACGACTAAAAATTCTGTAACATTTTTTTTCAAATCTATTTTTCTAGTATACAAGTACTTTAGAAAAGCCTCAAATACCTCTGCTCTTATATCAAGCACTTCCACTCTGCCTGTATCTTTTTCGCTCATCTCATTTGAAAACATTGCTTCAAAAACTTTGCTTTGTACTGCAAGAATACTTTTGTGGGCATGCAATTCTTCATCCTCGAACACGAAAGTGATGTCACTGTAAGTGTTTTTTTCAAAAATAGCTTGCAAGTTTGCCACAACACTCTTTTGATGTGTTTGAAAAAAGACGCTCTGGAAGACCGGAAATTTCGCTACCTCAAATCTCACTTTAACAGAGGCTGAGGGACGCAAAACTCTATTATTCAATAGATTATACAGATCCGTTTTGCCAGAAGCATAACGATCCCAGGCTGCAGTATTAAATTTCGATGATCCTAAGAAAATAATAATACTCGGAACTGGGTACAATTCAAGACGTTCATAGTGATAATTATTTAATTCTATGACGATTTGCATTCCCAAAATTTCTAGAGAATCTGAGAATTCGATTGAGAGAGTATTCGTTGAATCTTTTGGAAAAATTGATATTTGGCAAGTACAGCCATCTATGCCATAAACTTGAAAATGCTCAGATCGTACTCCTTGTGCATATGTTGTATTAAAAAGGTTTGCCCAATCAGGCAATGTCCATGCAAAGTCCGTAATGTATTGTTGCTGAGCTGTTACCGTTAATGGATGCGATATAGCAGGCCCTTTCGAATGAGCCACAGTTTTTGACGGAGTCATATCTATAAAAGAAATATAAATCAAATTTTATTTCACAATAGCTAAAATTTTAATTACTGATTACTAATTCACTGAATTGCAACTATGAACTATCGATTCTGTGCATCCCCCAACAAAATGAAGAGCCGCACCTCTTCATCCGATTTAACAGTGCATAACTGCCACATTTTTGTGGTATACAGATTATATGGAAATATTCATCATATATCTTTTTCAGTAATAAAAATTTTATCAAACCGAGGGAATTATTTAGATGATGTACGTCATTATAGAATTGCAATCCTTAAGATATTGTTGACAAAATTAAGAGACTAATCTCTCTATAGCATCTTAAATTTATTCCGAGCCATTGTAAAAACTAGACATTCTCTAGTGTCTGAGCCAATCCTGCCGTTGGTCTCTTATAAACTCACTCGACAATTCCAATTCCCTATTATTCGAAATCAAAGCAACACTAAATAAATAAAATCATCCTACAATATGAAAAAAAGTAATCCAATAACATACTTGTGATATTATTTTTTGATGAATGTTTTTTGTGTAGGCTTCTTATTTCCTGTAGTGTACGTGATCCAGCAACACACTTTTAATGGTGAAACATGTATCGCACCACGATCAGGTTCCTATTGATTGTCAAAAGAAATAAAGAAAAGAAAGTTTTTTATTCAAGAAAAATTCTCATCATTGTGTATCGTACTGTTTGCAGGCGACTGATGTTTCGAAGACTGGAAGGCAGGAAGTTAATTTTGACGTATCGTATCACAAAACTTTCGCATAAAGCAATCTTGAATGGTGATTCGTTCGTCGGCGTTATCGTTGCATTTATCCCACAATAAAAAGATGCTTGAAAAAACACTATCCAACGAAACGCGATTGGTAACGAAAAAAAGAAAAAAAACTTGATAGAAACTGGTTAAACGTGCGATCCAATATTACTGCCAGTAAAAATACGTTTATACGGTTTTATGTGAAAACAAAATGTTGGCGTCTAATCACGATTCTACTACATTCCCAAATAATTTTCGAGACAACTTATGAGGCATGAGCCATTCCGAAAACTTGTTCAACAATGCATACCGGACACACCTTATTCCAGTTGTACAGTAATTTTTTCAATTGTCCACGAATTCTTTCTTCATATGAAATTCTACTTTTCTACTTTAGGATGTCATCTAAATGTAACCAATTTTTCATTTTCACACGCATTGGCAAATTTATTTTGTTTTAAGAAAGAAAATTATTAAATATTTATGAAAAAAAAACTTACTTCGTATATATTCTTTCCAAATATTCGAGTCCAGAACTTGATCTGTGAATCTGTTTGCTCCACGATGAAGATCGTAGATAATAATGCATGCCCACGACTTCGACGCCTGTATACCGAATAAAATTGGCCTGGCAACGTTGCGGGAGGAAATTGGAGGAGTACAGTCGCAGCTACTGCGAATGGGAGGGAAAAATTCTGGAAGTTTCCTGACATAAAAAAACTACGTAAGTCAGCGGGCATCCCAGGACTGTTGAACTTTTTGAAGTGGAAATCCCGGAACCCTATTTTAATTCAGTTCAATGGTGGGAATCGGTTACTGCTCTCACGATCAAATAGAAAATTTGTTTTTTCACACAGCAGACGTTGGCTGAAATTTCTGGGTTCATATATTTTCTCATTGCAAGTTTTACGAAAAACAACATAAATGCTGTAAAAAAAAACTTTTAAAGTGAATCGATCTCGCACAAGATTCCTCGAAAAAAGTATAAAACTTGATAAAAAAAAAAAAAAAATTTGTTGAAACAAAAATTAACTAATAAAATTATGAAAACTTGAAAGCACTAATTCGATACCTGATTGAAAACAAAGTCTACATTTTACATTATTACACATTTATTTAATACACATGAAATTAAAGCCACACCTTTAACGAATACAAAGAAACAAGTGGGATGATATTACAATCTTAGAACTATAAAAGATACCGATAAATTCGCTGTGAGTTACTGAAATTGAAAATCATTTGTCCTCATATCGCAATCATCAGACACGCAATCATAATAATCAAAAAACGTAATCCAAAAAAGTGACCAAGAAATTATACCAAGTACGTTCGTGTCAGAATTATAGTATAATTAAAAAAATCGTTAAACTTCCCTGTTTCATAATGAAATAATAATATAATTATCACGTATAACTGGTGTTAATACCAAATTTTTCATCGATTTTACATTAGGGAAAGTTAAAACAAATCGTTGGAAAGTATCTTTTGCAAATCCATAAACGTCTCGGAGCTTTCGTTTTTTATTACACCGCATAATGCAACGGCGTTGTTTTGTAGCTTTGTGAGAGATTTTTCTTTCAGTGCAGTACAACATAGTTTGTCTGCAATGAGCAAATACTCAACAACGTTTTGCTCACTAAGATTTTTCAACATATGTTTTTCACAAAGGTCTTTCAACTCGCAAACTTCATATTTATCTGCCACGATTAAAATTTCGGTAACATTTTTTTTCAAATCTATTTTTCTAGTATACAAGTACTTTAGAAAAGCCTCAAATACCTCTGCTCTTATATCAAGCACTTCCACTCTGCCTGTATCTTTTTTGCTCATCTCATTTGAAAACATTGCTTCAAAAACTTTGCTTTGTACTGCAAGAATACTTTTGTGGGCATGCAATTCTTCATTCTCGAACACGAAAGTGATGTCACTGTAAGTGTTTTTTTCAAAAATAGCTTGCATGTTTGCCACAACACTCGTTTGATGTGTTTGGAAAAAGAAACTGTGAAAATCCGGAAATTTCGCCACCTCAAATCTCACTTTAACGGAGGCTGAGGGATGCAAATAACCGTTATTCAATATATTAGTCAGTGTCGTGTTTGCGTGATTATAATAATCATTGTGTCCTGTTACTTTCTTGGATTGTAAGGACCCTGGGAGAGAAATAATACTCGGCACTGGGTAGAGCACAGTATGTTCATAGTGATAATTATTCAAATCTATAATGACTCGCATTCCCAAAATATCTAGAGAATCTGAAAATTTGATTGAGAAAGTATTTGTTGGATTTTCTGGAAAAATGGATATTTGGCAAGTACAGCCATCTATGCCATCAACTTGAAAAAGCTCAGATCGTACTCCTTGTGCGCCTGTGGTATTACAGAGGTTTGCCCAATCAGGCAATGTCCATGCAAAGTCCGTAATGTATTGTTGCCGAGCTGTTACCGTTAATGCATGCGATATAGCAGGCCCTTTTGAATAGACCACGGTTTGTGATGGAGTCATACCTATAAAAGAAATATAAATCAATAAAATTTTATTTCACAATAGCTTAAATTTCAAATACTCATTACTGGTTCACTGAAATATAACTATGAACAATCGATCTTGTACATCCCTCAATAAAATGAAGAGCCGCACCTCTTCATCTGTTTTAGCAGTGCCTAACAACTGCCACATTTTCGTAGTATACAGATTACATGGAAATATTCATCAGAGAACTTTTTCAGTAAGAAAATTTCATCATTTGCTAAAATTAAGGACTGCATCGTTACAGAATTACTATCCTTATGACATGACTGACAAAATTAAGAGACTATAAGCTCACTATAGCATCTCAA
Source organism: Venturia canescens (assembly GCF_019457755.1). Taxonomy (NCBI): domain Eukaryota; kingdom Metazoa; phylum Arthropoda; class Insecta; order Hymenoptera; family Ichneumonidae; genus Venturia; species Venturia canescens. The sequence continues at coordinate 10,492,694 of NC_057431.1, read as the reverse complement.
ATTTATTCCGAGCCATTGCAAAAACTCGATATTCTCTAGCGTCCAAGCCCAACTCGGCATGGTATCCTTTAAGTTGGCCACAACATTTCTGATTACCTATTACTTAAAACCGAAACAATTAAAATCACTTTGATAGAAAACAAAAGCTGTTCTAATTCAACAATATACTTGCGATATATTTTTTTTATAGATGTCTATAGATGTCTTATAGATAGAGGGAAATAATTAGAAGACTCATGGTCTTCTATATTATTTCCCTCTTACCATATTGGATTCAGTAACACACTTTTAATGGTGAAACATGTACCGCACACTACGATCGGATTTCTATTGATTGATAAAATAAACGAAGAAGTTTCGATTTAATAAAAGTTCTTATTGTACGTGTATCGCTCTTTTTGCAGGTGACATGTTTCGAAGACTGAAAAGCAGGGGGTCAATTTTCATCACAAAAGCTCGCATAAAGCGGCCCTGAATTGAGATTCGTTCGCGTCGCGTTATCGTTCCATTATCTCTGAATAAGAAGATGGCTGAGAATCACTATTAAACGAAAGACAATTTCCACGTATGAGGTAAAAAAAGCTACACTTGAATCCAGCTGAAGAGTAATTCTTCTCAACTGGCCGCCAAAAACCACATTTTTTCTCAAAGAAAAATTCTACTACTTTTTTCCTTTATGATGCGATCTAATAAGGTGTAATTATTTCTCTCTTCAACACGCATAAGCGAATTTATTCTGTTTTAAGAAAGATTCTATATATTTATGAAATAAACTCACTATAGGTATATTCCGTTCAAATATTCGAGTCTGAATCTTGATCTCCGTTTGCTTTGCGATGAGGATCGTGAATAATGAATAATAATGTGTACCCGGCGCACCCGGTTTGGATAACTGTAGCGAATAAAACCGAACCAACGTTCAGCACGGGTCGGGGGGGGGGATTGGAGGAGTGTATGTCGCCGCCGCTGCGGCAGACAAGGAGACAACATTTCTGGAAGTTTACTAATACTAACAAGATAAAAAATCATGAAAAAAGTGGGGATCCCAGAACTGGTGAACTTTATAAAGTGGAAATCCCGAAACTCTATTTCATTTTAATTGAATGGTAGAAATCTGCTTTTACAGCTCTCACGGTAAAATAGAAAAAAATTGTGTTCCTTCACACAACAGATGTCGTTAGCTAGGATTTCTGTGATCACAGATCGAGACTATCATGACATAAAATATTTGCAATAATTTCGAGTAAAAATCAAATTAACATTGTTTTTCTTTTATTCTCGATTTTCATTGACGTAGCGCACTTTTTTATCGTAATTTTCATGAAAAACAGCATTCTTTGCTGTAAAAAATACTTTCGGAAAAAACCAACCTCGCAAAATTTCCTGCACTTACACAAAATTCCTCGAAAAAATGATAAAACTTAAGAAATTTGTTTACATAAAAATTCACTAAAATTATGACAACTCGAAAATACTAATTCAAACCTTATCACAAATAAAGTTTTTTTATATTATTAAAACATTCAATGCATTAATTGAATTTCTTCTCTTCCTTTTTGGCAGTGGATGGGGCTTTCCACCGTCACCGTGTGGGACACATATTCAGCGAAATTGAATATCTGTAGTAACGTTCAGAAAAATGTCATTTTCTTTCTGCCACCTTTATAGAACACTAAAATCCAATGCATTATAGCAAAAAGTGTTGTGCAATTTTCTATTGAAAATTATATTTCTCTATGAGGGTGACGAGGGTGTGTCGATGTGACCAAATAAAGTCGACCAAAAAAAACTTCTTCGACTACCTCTTGCCCCTTTGCAGGCGACTCGAGAGTCTTGAACCCGCCCCTTTCTTCTCAGACAAGCCCGCACAAAAAGGGGGCAGGGTGTCAAATGGACATCGGGCGATTCTCCATAATCTCCATCGTGTCAAATGCCCATAAAATATAGATATACCGCGCCATTGTATGGTCGTCAACGGTATATCTATGTCCATTTGACACCCTGCCCACAAAAACGTCGAACGGAAGGATAATTATATATTGGTATAGTATAGTCGTGTTGTAGTAGTAGTGTCTAGTGTCGAGGAGGTGTTGGAAACGCGGTCGAGTAAACACGTTCGTGGTCTTAAAAACTAAATAATTAACGAATCCATAAAAAAATACAGAATCGTTCACGGTCAAAAACACATATCACAACTAAACAACAAGAGCGATCGTGTCAAAATAAAACACATATATATTTATTACCTCTTATCAATATACATTAGTGAATACTGCTCCGAATACGAAAAGCAGCACGCAACCTGCCGGGACAGCCATCTTCCAGCATCGACCCACATGCTCTCCACGTGGCTGCGATCCGGAAATGGATGAACAACACGGTCGTAATAAATAAATAATCTACTTCATAACGTCTCCTAAATTACAAAATAATAGTGGATATTTCGCGTGAAAGCCAAAATAAATTAATAAAGCACCCGGTAATAAATATTAAGAGAACTTTTGGAGTTTACTCCGCTTTTCTTTCTCTCTATGACGTTAGCATTCTGTCTTCCCGACTCTGTGGTCTCTTGTCAATAATCTCAGATAGCCACAAGCTATACACTTGTATCTATTGTAAATGAGTTAAAGTCAAGACATATCGAAGGCACGATTTATAATTTTAACTATAATCAGACGAGCCCAAATATGGCAGAAATTAATATAGATTTAAGCAAAACGAATAGTGACTCCATAAATGAAATCATCTTTGGATCTCAAAATTTTGAGCCGCTTCAATCTATGAGGCGGAAGAAAAGAAAAAACGTTCCCATGGAGGCCGGACTCCCAAGCCCGGAAAAAGTACCAGGAACGTTTTCAGTCGCTCATCCATCTAGCGAACCGGCCCCGAAGAGAAAAAGAGAGTATCTTCGGAGTTTCAAGGAAAGGAAGAACAGGTATACAGAAAAGACTGAGGAACCGTATGTAGTTTTAATCTCCCAACTTACAAGCCCCTATGTCTCAAATACCCCAGAAAACATGGTCAATAGCAAACCGAATGACAAAGAAAATAACTTAAAGGATTCCCGTCATCAAAAAGGAATCGGAGCGATCCACCCCATGATCGTAGGCAAAAAGCTAAAAAACTGGAGTAAATCCATAAAAGAGATAAAAAGAAAAGGCAGAAATCTCGTCGAGATTAAATTACACTCCTACCAAGAAGCTAATAAACTGATTGACGCCCAAGAATCGCTATTACCCGATTCCTGGAAAGCTTACATACCCGATAGTAAAATCTCAAGGTTAGGAGTAGCTAGTGATATCGACCCTACACTAACAGAAACAGAAATCTTAGAGGGCATAGAATGGCTCAGCCAACCTACACGAATTCTAAAAATAGAAAGAATCATGAAAGTCTCAAAAGATAGTAACAATAGAATAAACTTGACTCCCACTAACTCAGTAAAAATTAGTTTTGAGGGGAATGCACTACCAGAAAAAATAATTATCTACAAAACAAGAGTAACAATATCCCCTTTTGAGCAGCAAATAAGAAGATGCTCAAACTGTCAACGGTTTGGGCATTTATCAAAGCAATGCCGAGGCTCTCAAAGGTGCACTTTTTGCGGTGGCAATCACCATCAAACGGAGTGCAAGAGCACAAAACCAATCTGTGCCAACTGTGGCGAATCCCACCCAGCTAACGATACCAAATGTATAACTTACATAAAATTAAAAATCACCAACAAACTTAAAGCGCTACTTAATATTGACAGAGAAGAAGCTCTAGAAATTATTAAGAAAAACCGCCTAGATAACTTATACCGCTTGGAATCGTGGCTCCAAAAAAGAACAGAAAGTCAGTCCCTTTTGACGAGAAACGAATGGTTCATAACACCTCGAATCACGAAAGAATTTGCAAGCAAATCCCTTCTTTGGAAGAAGGGGAAAGAAGCACTGAGTACAAAAAGAAAACTAAATTTCATCAAAACAATTCGTACATAACACGAAGGGAAATTCCAAAGAAAAACAATCACTCAATCAAACACAATTCCTATCAGGACTCTTCTAACAATAGCATTGGCAATTTTTCAGGCGAAGAGAAAGAGGAAACCCTCGACCGCTCGACAAACGAAAAACAAAAAAAGGTCACCGTCCCAGAAAAGCGAGCTCCTGAAGAATTCTCACCATGGGATGTCCTGCCAACTCATCAACCCGATGAAACCTTCAATGTGGCTAACCCATCTTGTACGTCTAGCCCCAATGCCTCCCAAAGCAAAATTACTAACAATAAAAAACAATCCAATTCTAAAGCTCATACATCTTCAGAACAAAGTAATAATACCACAAAGATATCTCAAAAAGCATTCAATTGATTTACAGACTTTGTGTGAATACCTCTGGCCAAAATATTCTAAACCAGACCCGCTAAAATGTATTTTATTTTAAAAAGTAAATAATTGTTCCCACAAAATGGCTCAAAAAAACATAACAATTGCCCAATGGAATTGTAGAGGCCTGAGAGGTAAAGCACACGAAATCCCAGCACTTACTAATAATAAAGATATCCTAATTCTCTCCGAAACTTGGCTACACCCCAACATCCCATTTAAAATCCCTGGTTTTCATATCGTTAGAAAAGATCGTCCTATTGGTATGTTTGGTGGAGGAGTAGCCATAGGCATTAGACAAAACCTTAACTTCGAATTACTCCCACTCGATAAGTATAACTGGCAACAGAACGGACTAGAATCAATTGCTATTGAACTCAAACTCCAAAACAATGATAAAATTATAATTACAAGCAGCTATAAACCACCACAAATAAATCTCTCACAGAAAACCTGGAGCACCTTCCTTGAAAACATCCTTTCCCTTAACAAAAAGTGTAACAAATTTCTAATAGGAGGAGACTTCAATGCAAAGTCTTCCTCGTGGGGAAGCAGAGTCAATAACTCGAGTGGAAAAATACTGGATAGAATAATCAGCAACTTTGACCTAGTCCCTCTAAATAACAACTCTCCTACGTACCTTCACGGGAATACGAACTGGGACGTGCTAGATATTTCTCTTGCAAGCGCCAGTCTGACCCCCTTTTGCCAATGGAAAGTACTGGATGAAAACCTAGGAAGCGATCACCAGGTAATAGAAATTGAAATCTTTGGACACAATATGTCTAATAAAAATCGTAGACCGTCTATAGTAACAAAAAAAGTCGATTGGGAAAAATTTACGAAATCCCTGAATGAATTAACCCCAGTAGGCCCCATAACGAATAAAAATCTCTTTGATAAGTACAAAGATATGTATAACGCGATCATCCAAAGTCTGAACGAAAATGGAGCTATCCATAGCGAAACTATATCTCACATCAACCCATGTAGATACCAGAAAAAAATTTGGTGGTCCCAAGAATGTGACAAAGCCATAGCTCAAAGAAGGGAAGCCTTTAAAAAATATAAGAAGAACATGAACCGAGAAAACTTGGAGTCATGGATTCGAAAAGACGAAGAGACAAAAAAATTCCTTAAAAAAACCAAGAGAGAATCTTTTAAAGATTTTGTATCTAGCATCAACATGAACACGCCGATAAAAAAAGTCTGGGACATTGTGAGGAGCTTTAGCGGTTTTCATAATTCATCCCCTCAGTTAACAAATAGCGAGTCAGGGCATAAAAAGACAGAAGAAATTGAAAAATGTATAAATAAAATTGCTCCCCCATCTGCCTTTATACCACCGAATATTAACCTAGTTGAAAGAAGCACTTCCAAAAATATTTGGCACCCTTGTTCATACAAGGAACTAGAAATCATTATTAAAAATCTGAAGCCAAGATCAGCAGCTGGCAAAGACCGAATAAACAATAAGATGATCAAAGCGTTTCCACGCAAAATGATTGAACTCTTGAGAAAGATGTTTAATAAAATCATGTATAGCGGATTAGTACCGGCCGACTGGAACTTTTACGAGGTATGTCTAATAGCTAAACCCAAAGGAGGCTTCAGGCCGATCTCGTTAGCATCGTGTTTGTTAAAAATATTCGAAAGGTTCATTAAGAACAGGCTAGAATATCTTTTGGAAACTGACTTCGCTATACCTAACACCCAATACGGATTCAGGAAGACTCGCTCTTGCCTAGATAATATACTAATCCTTAACACTGACATTATCAATTCCTTTGCAAAAAGAGAAAATGTAGTGGCCATATTTTTGGATTTGGAAGGGGCATACGATAAGGTGATCCCTAATGTACTCATAGCAAATTTGAGCGAACTAAAAATTCCGGCATATATAATAAGACTAATAGCGAACCTCATCGCTAAACGAAAAGTCGACTTCTATGAAAACGGATCCCTCCTAGAATGCAGAAATGTGGATCGAGGCCTTCCCCGCAGGGTTCGGTTCTAAGCCCAATACTATTCAACGTTTACTTGAGGGAAATAAACAAAAACATAGGGAGTGAATGCACGTCACTCCAATATGCGGATGATATTATAATCTACTCAAGAGAAAAGAACGTTGATGAAGGAATCAAAAAGTTAGAAACGGCGACCGAAACTTTGTTAATATGGCTGAAAAATCTTGGGCTAAACGTAAGTATAGCCAAAAGTAAATTCATTATTTTTAGTAAGAAAAAAATTAATCTAGAAGAAAAATCCATTAAAATCAGTGGAACTCGAATCAGGAACAATAAAAATGCCACATTCTTGGGAGTGCGCATGGACACCAAACTCAATTGGAAAGCTTTTATCCAGGAAACAAAAAACAAAGCGCAAAAAGGGATCAACATAATAAAATCACTAGCGACCAAATCATGGGGGGCCCACCCCTCCACCCTCCTAACCGTATATAGAGGACTGATCAGAGCCCGGCTAGAGTGGGCGATAACGTGCTCTAGCTCGGCGGCTCCCTCATACTTTCAGCCACTCATCACCTCGCAATACGCCGCTCTCCGCAATATATACTAGGATGCTTCCGCTCAACCCCGACAAATATACTCCTAGACCTGGCAAAAGATCAGTCCCTAGTAAGCAGAGCCCAGATACTAACAATAAGATACCTCGCCAAGACATACTCTTATAGAAAGCACCCTTTGATCCCAAAATTAAAATTCTCAGAGAGAGTCCTCAACCAAAGAGGTAACGCTCCCCCTGAATGCCTTCGCTCCATGACATACAAAATGTGGACGAAATATAAAGACACATTAGCCCTTATAAAAAGAACGGATATCATCCCTTGCTTCGAAACGCCGCTTCTTCCTCAACTCACAGCCATCGAGCCGGTCTTAGATATTGGCAAAAAAATCTTACCTGAAAACAAAATAAAGTCAAATCTGATCTTTAACAAAGAAATAAAAAACATCTTAGACGGAAACCACAAAAACTTCATCTCAGTTTACACAGACGGCTCAAAAATGGAAGATGCCGATTTTGTTGGATATGCATACCTCATTCCCGAACTCAACTCTAGCGGCAGTTTTAAAACATCTAAATCGGCAAACATTTTTGAAGCAGAAGCCAGTGCAATCATAGAAGCTCTAAAATTTTTAAAAAATAAAATAACACACAGAAACATACTTATAATAACAGACTCTCTTAGCGTTCTTATGGCCCTTGATGACGCAGGGATCAACGCAAAAATGCATCCTCTTTGCCTTGAAATAAAATCTCTCTTCTCCCGAATGACTTTAGGAAAGAGGAATATAAAATTCATCTGGTGCCCCTCACACCGAGGAATTCTCGGCAATGAAAAAGTAGATAACCTAGCAAAAAAAGCAACAACTGAAGGATTATACAGAGAGTATACCATAACAGCAAAATCCACAGCCCAAAACATACAGACAATTATAGAGGCAGAAGAACAAACAAATTTAACAATCTCGTTTGTTAATAAAGGTTTAATATATAATAAACTACGTAAAGCACATACAAAATCGAGAACTCCATGGTGGAAGGGTGTCAACCTACAGCGAAATGCCATATCCCTCATAAATAGGATCCGATCAGGACACTTAGGTACCAGAGAGCATTTATGCAGAATGGGCTTAGCGGACTCTGAGGTGTGTCCATGCGGCCCCTTCATTCAAGACATTAACCACGTTTTCTGGGCATGTGATCTTCTCAGAGCAAGCACTTCAATTCTGTATTCTACCTTGAGATCACTAAAACAGTTTCCACCCTATGAAGTACGAAGCCTAGCCTTTTCGAGCTCCGAAGATATCCTCAATGCTCTAGTAAAATTTACACAAGAAATTAAAGAAACCATAGACTTAATGTATTAATACCACAAGCTCTTCTTTATCACGGGATTTAGAAAATTTAACCATCTTGGAATGCAAAATTCGACAGACGAGTCAATACTATGGAGTCACTAGACGGAGAGAAAAAATAAAAATAAAAATAAAAATAGACAACAAAAAAAAAAAAAAATAAATAAATAAATAAATAAATAAAATAAAATAAAATAAAATAGAATAAAATATATAAAATAAAAACAAAAATAAATAAATAAATAAATATATGCGGAAGGCAGAATGGGGGATAGAACTATGGAGTGACGAAGTTTATTCCGGTTAACCTTGACTTAATTTGCAAACAAATATACGGAACAGCGGGGAAAAAAAAAAAAAAAAAAAAAAAAAACAATAAGTAAATAAATAAATAAATAACTAAATTAAAAAACTAAAAGAAACTAACCGAATGGATAAAAACCCACGTACTCAAACAGGAGTCAAAAAAAAAAAACAAACACCCAGGATCCCTAACCACAAACATACATAATCGAACATTGGCCGATGCGGTTGATACCAGTGGCCAGGCTAGCCTCACGGATTTGGTGCGTGAGTCTAGCCAAACGGAAAAAGAAGAAGAAGAAGAAAACGTCGAACGAATCGTAACACGTTCGAACCCGTCGCTCACGACTCTCGCGACGGCTCGACTCGCTGGCTATCCAACCCTGCTTTGTTTACGTCGTCCATAAACAAAACATCTACTTTAAAATAATCTTTAAAATTCGGGTCCGGACCTTGATCTCTGCTTTGCGATAAGGATCGTGTATAATAATGCGTAACCGGTTTCGATTCGAAAACTGTAAAATCGAACCAACGCTCGCCAATGTTGAGGGGAAGGTAGTGGAAAAGGATCGGATCGTACTCCTCCTGAATACTTTATATCGAAGAACGAAACCCAATCGTGTAGTAACCAGGAAAAATCAGTAATAAATACTTCCTTATTAGGCTTTATCTCTGCCTTATGCGACAATCCATGCAACCCTGATTTGTAGACAATTTTTTTTGATTCCATTGTATCTATAATTAAACAATTCGTAATTTTTAATTAATTATGTATGCTATTTAATTATTAAATGAATATTCCAAATCTTTAGAAGTAAGCGTCACTTGAATGTTTGAATTTGAGAAATTTGAGCAAAAATTAGAATGTTTTTTATTATCGGATAGTAGTACAGTTTCATCATTCCACAATGCGAAAAGTACAGCTTTCTATAAAAATAATTTATACCTTCTCAAATATTTTTACTGATATTGAATCCGTCTCTCGTATTTCTTGGCTCGTTTTTCTTCACTGTGACCTATACCCCGAAAAAAAAATTACTTTGTGTTGTTATATATTTCCAACGAAGTGATCGAGATAACCCCCGAGGCGCGCGGCCGGTATTATTCGGGCTGCGAGCGTTACAGGCTACAGGCAACAAAGTGAACTTGAGTGGAACGCATCCAATATTTGTTTACCTTTTCCCGGAGAAAGGTGGGGGGTTGTTGTTGTAGGTTCAAATCGTTCAAATGCTGAAGACGCGAGAAAACGAACTTAAGATGATGGATCAGTCGGTAATCACACCCTCGAATTTTTGAAATTGAAACTCTTTGACATCGTTCGTCCGATTAAAATAATAAAAATGTCATCGTACGCAGCACGATCGCAAAAATCCGATGACATTTTTATTTTTTCGATCAGACGAACGATGTGGAAAAATTTCCTTTTTAAAATTTGCAGCTCTCGCACTTACGGTTGTGATTACCGACTGATCCATCATCTTAAGGAGGGTGGATCGCGACGATACAATGTTGCCATGCTGAAGCATGTTAAAAATATTAAGAATTTCAAAATGATAAGAACTTAACAAAATTTGGTAAATGTATTCTTTAAAAATATATAAGACAATATAAATTTTTTTTAGATTTTTCTACCCACATAGCTATCGAGTAATTGAACACTAAAGTTCACGTGTATAAGCATAGAGTTTTACATATATACAGTTATACATCTCGTGCATAAAAACTTTGATTTACGGTCAATTATGCGATAAACTGTGGTAAAAAAATTTGAAAAAAATTGTATTTGTATACTTGATGCCAAAGAATGATCAAATTCTGATTATTTTGATTTCGTGATCCACCCTCCTTAAAATCGTAAATTCTAGGTGTGGTTTTTTAATTTTAATTATGGATTTCTTTTCATTCGCACTACAAATAATAAACAATACTAGGCAGTATTTTAATCGCGTCACTTATCAAACTTTTTCGCCGGTTTTCCCAAGATCCCTAAAATTTTATTCATTTTGGGTTAAATAATTTGACGTACACCAATCGTTCCACATTCCATTGGAGCAAAAGATAATCAATCATACTAAAAACCATTTTATTCACTCATACTATGGTAGTCTTAACATAACTCATAATTAGTGTGTTAGCTTAATGAAATATTCGAAAATGAAGCATGCACATTTAGTTAAAAAATGGAGTCAAAATTGGTTTTCCAGTACACCACTGTGTTTGCATTTCACAACATTAAAAATAAGTGGTCAAGAGAATGGATCAGTCGCATGAACCCACCTCGGATTTTCAGAGTTGGAATTTTTTGACACGGTTTGACCGATAACAAAAAAGGTGGGAGAGTCGAAGGAAAGGATTTTCTAGTAATCGTTCAAGTAGGGTTTCAACATCTTATTAACGCTCTGCAAGTATTATAGTTTAAATCATCAATACGCATATACGCTGAATTACACACATCGACCAGAAAGCTTAAAAAATTGGAATCAGTTGCAATTTGTTTGATGAAATATGGTTATTCGTTGTGATAAAATAGGGAAAAAAATTCATCGAAATCGACGTGTGTTAGTCGAATTAAAATCAGAAGTGAAAAGTAGTGGAAAAGTAAAATAAAACGTCGGTACGCAGACCATAAGTCGAATTATTACACATATTTATCATCGATTTGTCATTTGCACTGCATAATACGCATTTAATGTACGACATTATTAATTTCAATAAAACAGGTGATTATAAAAATTAGGAAAGTTGTCCTGATATTTATAGGATAGAAATTCCAATCTCCTATGTGCAGTCGTTGGAAAATATCTGTCTCAAGATCACGAAAGTTTCGAGATCTTCGTTCAAAATTGCTTGCACCCATGCAGTTCCACTGCATTTAAGTAAGTTGATAGCTCTAGTTTTAAGTGTTTTGCAGCAAAGTTTATCCGCAATGATAAGATACTCCACAGCGTTTTTATCACAGAGATTGACCAACATGTGTTTTTCGCACAACTGCTTCAGGTCATAAACCTCATATTTATCCGCCACCAGAATCATTTCTACAGCCATGTTTTCCAAGTTCTTAACTTCTCCAATGTACAAATATGCGAGGAATTTCTCAAAAACTTCTGCTTTTATGTCAGTGATTTCAACTGTACTAGTTTCTTTTTCTTTCATTTCACTTTGAAACATCATTTCAAATACTTTGCTCTGAGCTGCGAGAACAGCTTTATGGGCAGGTAATTTTTTCCAACCGAACACAAAAGTAACGTCGCATAAGGTTTTCTTGTTAAGCATGGTTTCCATATTTCTTAAGACATTTGTTTTAGAACAAATTGGTTTTAGAAGTAAAGAGTCACTATTTTTGGGAAATGTTTTGATTGTAAACTGCGCATTAATCTGTAGAGTATTCAACAAACGCGTGGTAGTATCATCCGACATGAGAACACTCAGCTTGAGATTTTTACGTTGTATGTGGATACCCGAAGGATGAATTATTTTTGCAACTGGATGTGAGTAGCAATTTTCGAATTTCTGCGTAACATGATTACTCAAAATAATTTTTACTGCTAAAATACGAGTAGGATCCGAGAATTCAATAGTCAATGGATTTTTTGAATTCCCTGGATATAAAGACAATTGACAAGTACATTGATTTATGCCATTGAGCGGGAAGGAATCGGATAGCACTCCTTGTGAATATACACTGTCATAGAGAAGATTCCAATCCCGCAATGCCCATGAAAATTCTGTCACATGTTGTTCGCCAGCTTGTATTTCTGCATGGTAAGATAAACTTGTAGACCCAGAGAGCTTTTTGACCACCGGTGATCGTAGCATATCTATAATGAAAATTGAAATTGAAAAAAGTGATGAAACAAAAAAATGTGTTAACTTCCATGTATTCTCCATCAATTTTTTATTATTTGTTAAAATTTTATAATTTCACATGTTTTCTACAACATGATTTAAATTATTGTTAGTTTAACATTAGTTAGAAGGTTAGAATGAACGTTAGTTCAAAGATGGTGAATCAGTCTCAGAGCCTACAAAATTTCTGCACATTTTCCTCATACAGGATAATTTTGAAAAAAAGAAATTTACATGTTGTTTCAATTCTGTCAACAAATTGTAACTTTCACTTCTGTCAAAATTTCAAGCGTCTGAGAGACGAATACTAATTTGGTTTTCGGCTACCTTTTTGAACTGAAAAACGTTACTGCATTGACCCGTGAATCGACCCTGGACTGAGCAATAGACTGAACCTCATAAACGAATTATGTTTGCCTAAGTGACAGAATTTTTTTGTAGGTATTCAGCATAATCCTACTTAAGATTCGATTAGAATCTTCTATAGACTCGGTATGATTTCCTCACACTCAGCGATCGTCTGCATGATAGTATTAGACGAAGCACAACTTTTATGAATAGCACCAAAAAAAAACACTATTCTTGAATTTATTTTTTTTTTTAAACATTTTCTCACATCCAGTTCTGAGATTGTTTTCTAAAATATTATCTAATACTTCCAATATTCTATTCGATATAATTCAGCATAATTTTCTCAAAAATATAAGTTTTCTCCTGAGTTATAAAACAATTGTCCAAACTCGATTATAAACATATGAACAAAACAAAATTATCCACATTTGATTTTTGATCATTCACAAACGTACCCTGGAATGTTGAAATAGAAAAGAAAATTTTTATTGACAGCAGTACCTGCTCTAATTTGTTGAGTTCACGATTCCTTTGTTTCTGGTCTCTCTTTCCTGCTATTTACGGATCGTATGTATCCAGGCGTCTCAACAATCTGAATTCTATGATTGCTTTATCGTTGCTGCTGACAATTAACGTGCGGCTCTCCGATATATACGATTCCCACAAATAACCATTTTTTGAAAGCGTCGTCGTCGATTAGCATGAACTTTGGATATAATAGAAACAATGGTCCGATTTCTGTCACCAATTCGCTGTACGACCGTACCTAAAATGTATGTATGGCTTTTCACACGGAATTCGACTCTGTTTTGCGGCTCGTAGAGATAAGGACGGTGCCGCAACACAATAATGCACGACGACGTGTTCAGTTGTACTGGCTTACTGTTTACAAATAGAGCGATAAAAGTTTCTTTCTTTCTTTTTTTCGTTCGGTGGAGCCTCGATGGAGTACGAAAGACGATCCCACCACCTGGCCTTGGATCCCGTATCGGCCAATGGAAAAGCGAGTGAGCAATGAAAATAACACATAATAACGGGAATCCCAAAACTATCAATTTTTCTAAATTGATCAATTATTAACCTTTTGAGGACGGGGATTTGTACGTTGAAATCGACCATTTTTTACACGAAATTTGTGCACAATATCGATGAATTTTTCAACTAGAGTGCCCGACCAAACGACCAGACCCGTTCTTTATAGGTTAGGATATTTTGTCGGTAAACGAGGTTTCGTACAACAGAAATGACAGTAGCTGTTTCAGACAATTACGTAATTCGCCGCTAGAGTGCGCAGATTCTTCACAAAAATTCCGCGAAATTTCAAATATTCATACTCGTAAATATTTTTCATTTTTTATTCATTGGTATTTAAAAAGAATCCTAGGAACGTGGCTAATTTGGGCGATCATTGAATTAATTTATGCAACAAACTATAATTACTGGTCGATAAGAAAATACGATAGCGTTAGCATGTTTTAATAGTTAAAATAATGCACAGATAAATTTGATAATTTTTAGTACTTTACCTAAATGAGTTGGACTGATTCAAATTCCATTCGGTAGAGATTGACCTGATAGTTTCATTTTTGAACGATTCTCCTTCATTCGAATGATTTTCCGCATACTTGAACATTTTTGTTCGCTCATTCGTAGTCATTAAAAATTAACGAATTATGCAAAACTCTATTTATGAAAAAGTTTTCGATACTTTCGTTTACTTAGCATTTCATTATTTTTCAACCTCTTTCGAATTGCTGTTTAAATTTATAATTCCATCCATGTTTTTTCAGTTAAAAATTTCTATTATCTATGAACTTCTATTGTAAAAAATTTTATTATGGAGTGTCGGTAATGATAAATTATCGATTCTTTACCTAATTTTGTTTTTTTTTTTTTTTTCATTTTTCTCAGTATTTTTCATTGTTTATTTCGTAAGCTCATTTCAAATCCTCATTCTGCTAGTACAGAAAAATTTCATGACCTTTATAACTATTACACGTGTTTTTATAAATGTAGACAACGCACAATAAAGTTTTTTTTTCATGTTCTGTCGTTACAAAACGAAAAGTTGTGCTTTTCGAGTACATTTATTACATTTGAAAAAAAAAATCAAAAGGATTTGCTAGGAGTTTAACGATAGTAGTAAAAAAAAACAAAGTTCAGCAACAAGCATATCTGCAAAAGTCGATGCTACGACGAATTCTGATCTCAAACATTCCATAAAACTAAACTATTTAAATAATGTCGACGTAGATTCATCCATAGTGTACGCGTTTACGACTTCTTAAAAATATTTATCCGTCGTACTTTACATTGCGCTCAATTTCAGTGTTGTACGACACATTTTGACTCGTGAAAATAACACTTTTACGCCATTTAACGTACTATTGAAAATCCTTTGTCAGTAGACGTACCATTATTTCATCGTACCTAAAATTTAGCTTCCTGATTAAATTACCTTCCCTTATTCATTATTATATTAATCTACCCCTTCGTTTGTTGTACCAGTATAGTACGTGCTGGCCCTTTTGCAATGACGTTCATTGGCAAGGCAGGACGAAAAAAAAATGAAATTAATAATAGTCGTAGTCGCTGTCGTCGTCGTCGTCGTCGTCGCCGTCGCCGTAGTGGTAGTCGTCTAAGTAGTTGTCGACGTCGTTGTAGTCGTCGCAGTCTAAGTAGTTGTCGACGTCGTTGTAGTCGTCGCAGTCTAAGTAGTTGTCGACGTCGTCGAAGTTGTTGTCATTGTCGTCGTCTAAGTAGTTGTCGATTTCGTCGAAGTTGTTGTCATCGTCGTCGTCTAAGTAGTTGTCGATTTCGTCGAAGTCGTTGTCATCGACGTCGTCTAAGTAGTTGTCGATGTCGTCGAAATTGTTATCATTGTCGTAGTCCAAGAAGTTGTCGATTTCGTCGAAATTGTTATCATTGTCGTAGTCCAAGAAGTTGTCGATTTCGTCGAAGTTGTACTCCATGTTGTTGAAGTTGGAATCGTCGTCACCGAAATTTACAGACGGAGTTGCTATATTTCCTTGCTTCTTCTTCTCAGCCTTTTTCTTATGCGGTTATTACAATGGCGGTGGTTTTCCAATTTCATCGAAATCAACTCTTCGATATTCGCCCTGGAGTCCACTCATTCCATCGGGGGTGTTTTTAGGGATTGCAGCTTGTTGCATCAGGCACCTGTTTATTCAACATTCAAATGGGAGTGAAAAATTTAATTCGTTGATGAGCATAAATGTAATTGTAAAAATTATTTTATTTCTTTGAATTTTTATTTTTCGAATATTTTTTCGACATTTCTTAGAAAAGTCGACGATCACCTAACGAACAAATAATCGTGCTTCTTATTCTTTGTATATCTCTCTGGGTACAGGATTCTTAAGGATTTTTTTTTAGGAAAACCGATTGCTCTGAATAATTTCTGCTAAAATATCCCACAAAAAAACTCAACTTGAATATCCCAACCGAAAATGTCCCTATTTTCAATAATGTCCCAGTCAATTCCATGATTTCAGTTTTATGTATTTCTATAGGAACCCAAACAATTTAGAATTTTACTTTTTTTTAATTCCGGATGGTCCTGGATCTGTCAAAAATTCTGAAAACTACTATTTCATACCTGAAAAAGTTCTACAATTTTTTTGATATTCCTGAGCTGCTTTCATTGAGGATATTTGTAGGCAGGGATATTCTGGACATGGCATATCTTTACCTGCAAGAATATTTTGGATGGAGATTTTTTTGGCGAGGTTTACTTGGCTGGGATAATAACTCATAGATCCAGGAGCTTCGGAAAGCTCTTGAGAAAGACCGAAGGGGTGATTCTCATAAAAGAAGAGACTCTCGAATGGGCCCAGAGCTCTGGGGTCAGAGGACATGAATGAGGACTCGAGAGGCAGTTTTGTTCCGTTGAACAAACCCACCAAACCTGTTATGGTGAACCATATATTCAGTAAAATACGTGTGTACTTTTCTGTTCACGGTTTATCTGAATCTCGCATGGTATTCTAGATGTTTTTATGACAAATTCTAGATGTTTTTATGAATAGGCACACTAATTGGTCCACACGAATATAAGCAAGAAAACATTGGTATGTTCAGCCTGGCGCCATTTTATTTACTCAATAATAAACAACAAGATATGAAAAAAAAACTTGCATTGCTTATGATGTATTCTTATCTGAATAACTTATTCGAATGAGAAAGCATTTTACAAAAGTAGCGTAGAACATAATTCAAAACTATGTAAGAGTAAATTTAAAGTTTAAAATACCCAGCCATAAAAGTTTTCTCACATTGAAACGAAATTATTATTAGAATATCTATTAATTCCTGTACGTAAATGGAAAATTTGTATCGAAATTAACGCCTCAAGTTGAAACTAAAACGGTTAGAATTCTTAGCTCATTATGCGCAGACTTTCCAACACAAAATAAGAATATAATCTGTCGATACAGCAATTATATCAATTAAAATTACTGCGCACATGTGCCGTCGCTATTGAATAACTCAATATGTATTAATTTGGCATAAAAGATGATTATTTGTTTCGACAGCGTTAATGAAATAAAAAATAAAAAAATGGAAAACAATCAGAGTATTTTCAGTAATGAAATTTGCCTTTACTGGGGATTGATCGCTAACACCTCTTTTAAGCAAGTAAGCATCTCGAGACTTTCATTTGTAATTCCTTGCCTCCATGCGTCAGTTCTAGTTTCGAGAATTTCAAGAGCTTTCTTTTTCAGCGCGGTGCAACAGAATTTATCCGCAATGATGAGATACTTGACAGTATTGTGCGCAGCAATATTTTTCAACATGTGATTTTCACACAGTTCTTTTAATTCGAAAACCTGATACTTGTCTGCCACCATCACCATATCTTCAACTACATTTTCCAAATCATTAGTCTCTCCGGTATAAATGTATTTTAGAAATTCCTCGAAGACTTCGGCTGTTATGTCAACAATTTTGACTCTGCTTGTATCTTTTTCAATCACCGCACTCGCAAACATAGCTTCGAAAACCTTGCTCTGAGCGGCAAGGACAGCTCTGTGGGCAGATATTGTTCTATCACTGAATACAAAAGTAATATCACAAAATTTTTTGTGGTCCAACATCGTTCTCATACTTTTATCAATGCTCGTGCGCTGTCTTTTATATGGTTGTGTCAAAGGTTCTTTATTTTTTGTGATAAAAAACCAAACATCAATTTTAAACGATTTGTCATCTCGATAAAGAGAATCGCTTTTTAAAAGCTCGTTCAAATTAGGTACTTCGAGTGGCATATTAACCCCTGAAGAACGAAGTATTTTTGGAACTGGTTGCATGTACGAACATTGAAATTGTATCTTATCATTCACATAAATTATGACTTTCATTGCGAGGATGCATTCGGTATCCGAAAATATCATAGCAAAAGAATTATCTGAGTCTTTTGGGTTGAAAAATAATCGACAGGTGTACTGATATGTACCATCGAGTACAAAAGGCTCGGACGTGATTCCTCGTGAGTAAGTCCCATGAAGCAATGTCCAATCGTTTAATGTCCACTGAAATTGCGTCACATATTGTCTATCGAGCTGTATTGTTGCTGTGTGCAACAATCCTGGCCCTAATGTATTGTATGTCACCTGTTTTGATTCCATTTTATCTACAAAATTCAATTGGACAGAACAATATACATAAATCTCGAAAAAAATTCTTTGCGCAGTCCAGCTACTGATTATAAAATAATAGAAATATCAATATTTTGATTCACGATGCGCACGTTAATTCTCAATTAACTTTCCTCAAAGAATTCACGACAATTTGGATATTTACAAAGTATACACAAAGGGCATACAAAGTTTCGATCGAAGTCGTCATTCTTATTTCATATTATAACCTATTCAAAAAAATACGTTAAATAGTATTTTTGTAGTGATAATACGAATGTATTATCACTACATATACGACACATACGAAGATGAACAAAATTGATTTTCGTATCCAGTAATCGAAACTTTGTGGTACACAAAGATGTGCAAATGAATATTCAGTACAATTTGAATTTATTTTATATATTACCTGCTGGAAAATGTAGATTCGCTGATTTCTTCTTTATACTCGATCTTTATTTTCCCGTTGATAGATTCGATCGCGTGATGACAACAAAAATCCACTTTGTGAGGTGCTGAAATACAGTAAAGTCTTCGTTTACGGTACATGCACAACGGTTTCGGTAACAACAATGGTTCAGATTCATATAATAAAATTAGTAGCTTCTTTCGTATTAAAAAAAAAATGAGATGTGCAGTTATCGTGTGGATAAAACTTACTAAACGTATATTTTTCAGAATGTTCGAACCACTTCTAAGTTTTTTTGTTGTCTAGATTTCGAACTGCGTGAGATACTTGCTCTTGGAATTTACGTTACGAGTTACGAATCAAACTGGAAAAAATCGCGGGAAGCGGGAATTCGTTGGGGTCCGAAATATGAAACTTTCATGGTAAAACAGCAAGCTTCTTTTATCCCACCACGCATGCGCAGCGATTTCTGATATTTTTGCACCATTATTTTTTTTAAATATCTGCTATTAATTTTCGTTCTAGAAAAATGAACTAAAATTATTGCCATTTACTCACTGTCCGATGCGGGAATTCAGAGGACAGGTTGGAGGCTACATCGAGGTTCGACCAAGTCGAAATATCTTCATTTGTGTTTTATTCGATCTTTCCCATAAGGATAACACAGTTTTCAAAATTGCAAAAAATAATTTCAATCGTCCCTTCACTTATTAATTTTATTTTACAATTGTTTATGGCAAATGCTTTGTCTGTCACCAGCACGTGAAAAATTGAATTATTTTATAAAATGAATGATCATTGAATGTTATTAAGCATTTCTTATAATAAAATTGCTCTTGGGACATTTTTTCTTAATAAAAATGATTGTCATTATAATTAACGAAATTTTTATTCCTTATTTTTCTTTAGCAATACAATTTTATACCCCTCCGTTGAAGGAAAAAACATCGCAATTTTTTAATAAAATTATTTTATTCACTTTGTAGATAGATTTACAAAATATGTTCTTCATAACAAATTCTAAGCTTACGTATCAGTCTTTAACATTGGTTATGCTTTCATGTTTTTTTGAAATATTTTTTTTCTTAATTTTGTTTTTTATCATACAACAATTTGATGTACGATTGAAGAAAGAATATCTATTTGTACTTGAAAACCAATTTATTTAGTTTGTAATCGAATGCACTTAAAGTTCATATTGCTCGTAATGTTCCCTTAAATCACATGACTCGACGTGCGAATTTAATTCGACTATTCTATTTATGAACAACAGGAAAACAAAATTAAAATTACTATCTTTAAAAAAATATGAGGATGCAGTGTGAGAACGTTTTTGAAAAAAGTATAACGAACCAGTATTTTCATAAATTTATAGGGTAATTTTGAATAAAATATATCCATCGTGGATAGTAACCAACTATTGATTTCAAGCATTTGCTTCTTCCAAAACTATTTGACATACTTATAAACATAAATTAACATTAAAAATAATGATTTTTTATCAAAGGCTTTTTCAATACAAAAAGAAGATAAATATTATTCCCATATTTACAAGAATGAAGGTTTTCTTTCGATGAATTGCTCCACATTGTCGTTTTCGATTGTATCTTTCTTTCAGGTTTTTTTATTTCTGATTGGTCGTTCCGGTGCCATTTTCTCTATGGAGTATTAGTTTCTGCCTGCAACAAAAACACATGATAATTTTTTAGTATTCCACTAGTGATCAGACTAAGGCCTTCATTAAAGCGATGGCTTTTCTCAAATTTTGAGTCTGATAAGCTCTTGAAATTGCTGACAATCAATGAATTGAGCTCAAGAATGTAATAACTCCGTTTGAAAAAAGAGAAAACAATTTGTTTTGTCAAAAATATTTTGTTAATGGCATAAACACTCGCTAAAGTGAAAAAAAAAATTACGAGGGACAAGTACTGTTGCGAAATTGGAAGTATAGAAACAACTTCTGTCAGGCAAATCTCTACTAAATCATTCCCAATCAGAGAAATCTCAACGAAGCAATCAACTCGATCAGATTCCTTTATCAGGGTCAATCGCTGCCAGCGAACACTCTCATGAGAAGAAAATTCTACCAAAAATCAAAATTCACCATGCCCAAACGGGCCAACCAACTCTTAGTATTCCGTTGGTTCTGCATCGTTGGTTAATTGAGATCTGATCTTGGTTTAATTTGGACCGGTAAAGATCGACCGGGTAGTTTGATTTTTGATAGAAATTTTTCTCATCGCGGTTGTTTATGCGTAGAGAAAAGTTTTAGCAGCATTGGGGATGGTCGGTTGCTTATTCGTTGAGATTTCCTTAGTTGGGTTGGTCCGGAAGAGATCTGCCTCACAGAAGTTGCTTGCAAGGAATTTCGTTATTGTTCCGACGGTTTTTTATATGTTTCTGCGATTTTCCCATCTACGATCATGGAATCTGCGAGCATTGACATTTTTGAAAGAAATTTCTATAATTGCTAAAAAAAAAACATCCAAAAAACGTTCATCCAATTAATTCTTCTCGAAGAAGGACCAGACGAACTTCTTTGAGATGCAAGAAGCGTGACTACTTGCAAAATGCATTGTTTTACTAACTGTCAATTTTCCGCTTCCTTTTGAGACCCAATGAAGAATCGTTGCTTTGGCGACCATATCGACTTTTGGCCATTTCTAGTGTTTGTGACAGAAGAACGTTGCTATTGATAGATTTTCCTGGGGAATTCGCACTAGATTGACGCGCGGGCTCATCCGAATTTTGTACCACAGCGGTAACATCACTTCCAGAAGTAGTTGAATTGCTTTCCAAAAAATCATACAAATATTCTGTAAGAAAACTGGTGTCGTCAGGGAGCAGAGAAACTTCTTCATTGCTATCGGAGCCCCTGGATTTTTGAGTTCCATCCGCACTGATCTGTTCAATTTGAGAATCAGTATGCACTCCATCAAAAGTTTTCGCAGCTTCTGTGATTTCTAGAAGGTGCGCTATTACAAAGTGATCTGCCTGGACTGGGAACCGTTTGGCAAATGGTACTTTTTCCAAAATACGAGGTTTCCAATTTTTGAAGTACTCTTCGATATTCCACGGAGGAGTATCTTGAATCACTGGAGTGAACGAGGTCCACAGAGAAAAATCGAGAGCTAACGTGACCAACTGATCTGCGAATTTCGGCAAATAAAATGCATTTACCTCAGAACCACGACTTGATAACGATTTTGCCTTCTTAACAATCTCGTCCACCCACAAGGTGATAGCTGCCAGTTCACCCTTGTAGATGAGAGAATTTTCCAAAACAGGTTGTTCCTGTTCGAAGTCGTTTTCTTCGTCGTAATCGGCTACTTCGACGTTATTCTGAGCAGCGATAAGAGCATGCAATTTCTTGCGTATCATTCTCGGAGTAAATTGTTCCGTTTCCAATAAATAATCTTCGAATAAGCTCACAGCCACGACTATAGTGAAGAAGAGGAGCTCTGTGAACTCGTCAAAGGTTTCAGCACGCATCAACAGATCCACGCATCGAACGTAAAACCCTCGTACGTATGGATGGCAGGCGTTTCCAAAGCATCTCCACTGGCTCACGACCTGTAGAAGGTTCTTGGGATCCACGCGAATAAATGTTTTGGGCATAGCCATTTGTCTCTCATGGTCCAACCCTGCATTGGAAACCAAAGCGAATTGACTGCCGATGTAATGTTCCAATGAAAAACCGTTGAACACAAGGCACATCGCAGCTAAGAAAACTCTGCAGTAAGAGGAAACCGCCTCCTTCGGTTTGTGGGCACCTTTTTGAAGCCATGACCTTAACCAGTACTCGATCAATGGAAAATCCACGCCTTCGGATATCATTTGGTAAGCCAGAAAAGTTTTTCCATTCGAATTAATAATCATTGATATTAAAAATATCTCTCCGGATTCTAAGTTGTTCCCTCGATTGATTTTTCTTACTAAGTCTTTTCTCATATCGATCTTAACCACTGAATGTTCTTGTTGACAATATTTGTTGAAGACCTGCATTTGATGAGGTGTCGTGTAAAATACTCGGAAAGGAATCGATCCGATTTCTTGTATAGAATCGTCGTGAAGCCTCCCATCCATTTGACTTCGGTTGATCCTCATATTCTCTGCGAATTCAACATCAGCTTGTTTGCCTTCATCCTTTTTTTGTTTCTGTCCAAGATCGTGTTCTTTTTCTGCGTTATTTTTTTGACGAGTCGTTCGTTTTGTCACGGTTTTATCCTCAACGTGCTGTCCATTGGTACTTCGAGCCGGATGCTGCATGACTTCGTGGCTATCGAGGCATGTGGACTGTGTTTTTATCTTAACGGTATTAGTTTTATCAGAACATTCGACAAACCCCAAGAAAGTATTTGAACATTTTTGGCTTTTACATTTAGCATGCATCTCTATATAATACTTGCTACCTGGTGAGGTATATACTTTCGCTTTCACCAGAACATAGACGCAGGGAAAATGATACTTTTCAAAAAATGCATGAAAAATCGCATCTGTCCATTCAGTCGGATAGGCAACTTCATATTGTTCCAGTTTTCGACGACCAACAACTATACTTTTCGGCCTCACTTGATCCCACATTTTTTCGTCCAGAAGTAAATGAAACCAAGTTTCCAATGGCACAGAGGTATTTACTCGATTGTCAGTACCAAGGTCATTATTTTTCTCCTGCTCAATGATGATCCCTTTATTCGCCCGTGCAGTTGACAAAATGGCTCGCCTATTATCACGCATTGTAATATATGCACTGACCGGAGACCACTTGTAGTTTATATCCTCGCTTATCTTCCGCCACACATCAGAATCTGATGCTGGGATTGTTCCTGTCTTAAAGTATTCAATATACTTTTCGACTACCCGAATGGCTTCTTCTCTCGTTACGTTCACACCTTTTGGCATTTTTCCAAACTAGACAAGAAATATTGGAAAAAGTGTTACTTCAAAATCACTTAAAAATATTTTCTTGTATTTCAACTATGTCATACGAATATCAAATTCTATTTTTCATAATTAATTTTTTATCAATATACAGTTATTTTCAGATACGTTAAAGTAATTTTCTTTTTTTTCTAAATTTTATGGAATGAAATAATGGTTCACACGTTTGTTGCAGGCTCAACTGTCATTTATTCCTTTGAATGTTCCTTCAAGAAATTGAGCTACAATTCGTAATCACGCTTGATCAAAAAGAAATCTCTTACTAACTTCCAGATTGTTAAGAATTTTGTGAATTTTTGTAATACTTTAAATGTTTCCATGTGCACAAATAATTGAAGACGGGTTCAGAACACGAAAACAAAAAATGATGGAGCGGTTGAAGTTCAGTTTCTTAATGGACAAAGATTTTTCTAGATAAAAAAATTTCATTTTTTATTTTGAGTTTTTTAAAATGTTTTTATTGATTAATTAATGATTGAGTTTAAACACAATATTATGCTTATTCTCATAAATTTATAGTTTGAGAAGAATTCTTATGTTTGTAAATAAATTCTACAAAATTGAATAGCGTTTATCAAATTTATTCAACACGATCTCAAATGTTTTTTGGTTTTCTGAAGGATTCTGTTGCTCTTCAGACGTGCATGATTGAAATTGACTTTCCAGAATACATCGAATTTCAATATGATTCAATTGCTTGTACATACAAATGAACATCAATTCCTTAACGAAATGATTACATTCTTGCAATATTTTGTTGAAAAATATCTGTAGAAACATACTTAGCAATAGAACTCGAGCAATCATTGTCCGTTTCTTGGACAGATGCATCAATAAAACATGTGGCTAAACTGATATCGTAATAATAAATAAAAAGCTGTAACAATTTGTAACTATCGAAATTACTTCTGAAAATTTGATTTGAGCAACTTTACGTGAAATAGAATCTTAATTTATTAGCCTGTAGATGGCAGAGATTTGAGAGTTAAAAATACCCAATTAATTTGCTACAACACATCAAAACTATATACAAAGTTCACATGACAGAGAAAGCCGATATATTGGCTTTTCGGTCCTTCATTACAGGTTAATGGTAGCTGTCCGATAGGTGAGTCTAAATCTGATGAAAACTTCGTACAAAAATTATTTCCCAAAATTTTTTCCATATTAATACCAGAAAATAAAACTGCATGAGCTTTCGAAGCCAATAATCAACCATTTTCGAAATTCAAAAGGTTTTGAACTGAGGTTATTTACTATTCGCATAAGGTTTTACCTGCAATGCCTACAAAAACAATGAATAACTAACCTTTTTTTTAATAAAATCAATCAACGATTTGCTTTTTGTTGTTTTTTTAACAAAATCAATCATTTGATTTTGCCAATCACGGAGAACGAAGATCATCTACGGCACTCAGTAATCCGAAAAACATATTTAAAAGCGTGTGCATTGCCGTACGGCCGTATGGTTGTTTACAAATGAGAAAGAATGGCGGATTTGCACGGTGCGCGCGCATTAATTACCAGGAATTCACAAGCAAGAACACAAGTGACTACTGTCAAAGAACCACTTGGCTGGGGTCCGCTTAGTACCGACCCCGGCCACCATGGCGCTGTGCAATATACATGAGCACGCACACACTGACGCCGGGGTCTTGCGCGCGGATTCTCGCACCCATGCGTTCAGCCATGCTTATACTTATGACCGTTTTCTCCGACGCGATTCAAACTCAGTTCAATTTTTTTCATATATGCCCGTTTTCTCCAACGTTAATCTGAGTTTAAACTCGGTTCATCCTACCTCGAAACTATATGAAAAAAATTGAACGAAGTTTGAACCGCGTCGGAGAAAACGGCCTATAGTTTAATTCGTGATAGGGGGATGAACCGAGTTTAAGGTAACTCCTGTACTGCATGCTAGTCAAATGAGTGCTAAATTTTCAAAACGCTTTTAGACCAAGTTCAACGTACCGATTAAACTTATTATTGGTAGATATCTGTTCAAGCATATCTTATTAACGTAAAAAAATATTTAAAATAGTAGTTTTGCAAAACTATCAACTGATAGATGCAAATTTCCACGATGACACATTTTCACAGGTATTTTTCAAAGAATCATCTCTATTTTTTAACCGATTTTATTGCACCAAGTCTCATTTTGTTCCTCAACTGATCCTCTACGAATTCACCATGTAGATTTTCCTTTGAACTCATTCCTTCAGAAATTATGAATGAAAAAGTTTTTTCACTTGATGAACAATTATCTGCAACAGTGAAACGATCGAGTTAAAAAAACAACTACGTGGTGGATTCATAGAGGACCGGTTGAGAAACAAAATGAGACTTGTTGCAATAAAATCGATGAAAAAACGCAGATAATTCTTTGAAAAATACCAGTGAAAATGTGTCAGCGTGGAAATTTGCATTTTAATAAGATATGCTGTAATACATATCCACTAACAATACATTTAATCGGTACGTTAAACTTGGTCTAAAAGCGTTTTGAAAATTTAGCACTCATTTGACTAGCATACAGTACAGGAGTTACCTTAAACTCAGATTAACGTTGAAGAAAACAGGCATTAGGGTACTTGGGGTCCCGATGCAAGGCAACCTGATCCCAGACCCCAAGCATGCACACGTCTTTATTAATGAATAGAATTTCCATTATAGTAAAAATGTAGTTTTTTATAATAAACGATGAAGATGCTTTTTTTCTAGACATTTAAACAATATTGTTGCAAATAAACCATTCAAGATATTAAGCCTCTCTGATGAATGGGATCGATTAATGTTATACAATTTTTTAAGTTCGAAATAGGTATCCGGCTAACGTGCACATTTCCCAACGTGAAGGTTTATCGTTCGATTCCTAGACATGAAATTTTTTTTTTTTCTAAAAAAATGATTAATTATGAATGAGAAATATTGGTTTATGACGATTGAACTGTATCGTGCCGCGCAGTCACCGTGCTGGAAACTGTCTATCTGGGATAGACATGGGACTTTGTTGTCAATTACAATATTATTCGGAAAAACGTGGTCAATGTGCTCATTTTGGAGCTACGGTGAGAACAACTGGCGTCACCACTCACCCGTACTTTTGGAACGAGGCAGCATTGTTGTCGGCAGATGGCGCGCTAGTAACATCCGGAATTCAAATACACATCACATTAATTATACGCGGTTTTGCAGGCTTTTCGCAAAAACAATATTTTTATTGAAGAATTTTATATTCACGAATTGGTTCAGCAATGATCTTTAGGAAGCCACTGCATAATTACCTATCGTTTTTGTTGAATGATGGTTTAAGTAGAATATTAACAAACACAAAAACACACAAGTTTGTATTTAATATTATTTTATGTATTTTTTCGAAATACAATTTTTGTCTTAATATTAACAATAATTTACGCTTCAACTTAGCCTATAGATTTTGTACTTGTATTTTGTGTAACGATTCTAAATAACGTAGGTACGTCCATCTCCTATTTTCCAAATTTACAGCTGATGATGTTCGGAATCAAACAACGCATTAACTATAAATGTGAAAGATATCTTTTGTTTTCAATTATAAAATAAGAATAAAAAATCATTTCGTAATTTCCACTTAGGTTTCACTCCTGTTTGGGGAACCTTCCTTGGTTAATATCTCGTTCAAAATCATTAAAGCCTCTTCGTTTTCACACATCATTGCTTGTTTCAATGCACGTGAACTATTTTCAAGGATGTTGAGAGCTTTTTTTTTCAATGCGGCGCAATGACACTTATTCGCAATAAGAAGGTATTGTACAGCATTTGTTTCATAAACATTTTCCAACATGTACTCTTCGCACATTTCTTTCAACTCGCAAACTTGATATTTTACTGATAACAAGAGCATGTCTTCAATCTTATTGTTGAAATCATTCAATTCCCCGGTGTACAAAAACTTGAGAAATTTCTTAAAGATCTCAGCTTTTGTATCGATAATTCGGACTCTGCTTGCATCTTTCTCTTTCATTTTGTTTAAAAACATTGCTTCGAAAACTTTGCTTCGTACTGCGGGGTAAGCTTTGGGGGCAGGGAATTCTTCATCGTCGAATACAAAAGTTAAATCACCAAGTGTCTTCCTTTCAAACATTTCTGTCAAGTTGACAATGCTGGATGGTGATATTTCAGACAACAGACCCTCAAATTCAAGAGTTTTCGTGATGTAAATACATACTTCAAATTTTAGTGACTTATCATCTCGGTTAGGGGAATCGACTCTTAGAAAATCATGCAGGTGAGATTTTTCAAATTTTACATCCATTCCTAGACGCCGGACAATTGTTGGAACTGGTCGTGAATAACAACAGTCAAGTAAACGTTCACCATTCATATGGCTGACAATTCTCATTGTTTGAATATTGTCTGTATTTGAAAATTTAATAACAAAAAAATTTTCCTGGTTCTTCGGACTAAACGTGATTTGGCAACGGCACTCATCTAGACCTTGGA
Organism: Venturia canescens; assembly: GCF_019457755.1. Classification (NCBI taxonomy): domain Eukaryota; kingdom Metazoa; phylum Arthropoda; class Insecta; order Hymenoptera; family Ichneumonidae; genus Venturia; species Venturia canescens. The sequence goes on along the minus strand of NC_057431.1, from coordinate 10,464,458 downwards.
GCCAGAAAAAATTAGACGATACTCCTTGTGCATAGGTGTTGTAAAGTAGGGTCCAATCTTTCAATAACCACTCAAATCTAGTACGGTGTTGTTCATCTAAAAATATTTCTTCTCTGCGGAACAATACAGGTTCTAACTCTGCGAATGTTGCTTCTCTTGAATCCATCGTACCTACAAAAATAATTTGAATCAAACATAGTATGTTAATTAAAGATCAATCCATGAATATTGGACACAAAATTCTCTGAACATTAAGCTTTACATCGTTTAAATACGTGTTTGAACCACTGTCACCTGGATGGGTTGTATTTGTCCACCCCAGTAGTCAGACCATAATATATTTTTTTAAAACCCATCAGGGATATTTAAAACTGCTTCGTTAAGTTGAAATTCCTAAACACTTTTTTTTACTGCACAAATGCTATGTGTACGTAAACTACCCACTCAGATGTTGAAAAATCAAATAATTATCATGGACAAACTAGAAAATATATGTTTGGCAGGTGGACAGTAATATAGAATGATCTGAACGTTTTTTTTCAATAATCATTATAAAACATATGCATTAAGTTGAAATAATACTTTCAGGAGTATAATAATTACTGCTTAGAATAGAAAAATCTAATCACAATTGGACTATAAATTTGCAGCAACAAAAAGGCAGAAACGTGTATTGGAATGTACTTTTTATTTGATCCTATTGAAAATGTGGAAATATTTCTTCTTTGAAACACACAGCTCACTCTCTCTGTCATAGCAACTCTTTGCGTATAATCCGATTCGAATAACATGTTAGAAACTATTTTGATTTTTCATTTGCGGTCTTGAACTTTAGCCCATGTTTATAACTTTTACAGAAGTTGAAGCCTCAATATAAGCAGAGAACATAGATTTACATGGAACAGGCCATATGGGCGCATTTGGCTGGGGTTCGCTTAGTACTGACTCTGGCCACCGTGGCGCTGTTCAATATACGTGAGCAGTGAGCACGCATACACTGACGGACTGGCGCTGGAGTTATAGCGCGGCGCACAATGTTCTATGATATAAGGTTGTGGAACAAAACTTTTCATTCGATTCATATGGACAGCATAGAAGAATATTTTTTTCATAATTTTAAGTGAATGGAATCACTGATTTATAAACTCAGTGTAACTATTTATTTCAATGGGACATGAGCACCGACTTTTATACAGTGTAAAAAAATGGCTGGCCGGCTAATATTCCGTATAGAAAATATTTAATTCTCTTGGCTAATCATTAATGAATCGAGTGCTAATTATTTGGTGGTTTCTTTATCATAATTATACCTACTAGAAATATAACGACGATTCAACGACTTCTTTGATTGCCTTAATTTAGGTCTTGTCGATAAATGTGACCACGAACGCCAGCAATGAGATTTTCGATCTTTAGTGATCGGATACTGCAAAACGTGAAACAATGGTAAAAAAATAACTTTATTATCACCATGCAACAATTGGCTTTCCTATAGTTTTTCGATTGCAACCCAAGATTGTTCAATGCATGCATTAAGTGTATGGGTTTTCTCAACAGAGAACGTAAATATATAATTTTTATGAAATAAACTCACACGAGAAAGACTCTCTCGAAATGGACAATGGCCGACCTTTACTGATTTGCTTTTGCTTTGTTACGAAGATCCCACAATACTCGTAGTTACAAAAAAATGTATATGAAACTTCTTTTTGTCTTTTATTTGCTATCTCCTCGGAGAAGAGGTTATATTGTAATATCCCAGACAAAAACGCGGCAAACGCTCCTGAGAACTTACACCTTACACGGTCTGTGTTCTTTTTTTCGACTGCGCCTATGGACAGGGCAACCAACATCTGCTATCTGCTTATATGCGCACGCAACAATGCAGTGAAGAGCTAACCGCTGAGTGAGCGCGTATCCGCGCTTACTCCGCTTACTCTAACCAAAACTACAAATGGCGGAAATCTGCAGTTCAGTCGAAGCATTTCTTCTTCGTGCTATACTGCATTGTGCATGGAAAGACAAAAATAACGCTAGTCGGAAATCGCGCAATCGCGTACACCATTGCAGTGGCCGGAACTTTGAGATTTTTCCGTTAATGGCCGTTTTATCCGACACAAATTAAACACACAATATCAGTTGAATTTTTTTAAGTAAAACTTCTATAGGCGTGCTGGGTTGAGGGCTAAACTCGTGAAAATGTTACGACGGGAGCGTGTAACGGAAGTGACACAGTGTAGGCCCATCGTCCCCATTCTTACATTTAGTCTGAACCCTGTCCTGGAAGTATTGTAGGAGTAAGAGAGAGAGAGTGATGCACACGCACATTTTCTTTCACTTTTTTCTCATTGTCAGTTCATGAAATATACAGGGTGAATCACTTAACGTGACCACCTCGAATAATTCCTAAAATAAGCGTTGTATGAAAAAAATGTTCAGACATAAAGTGCACGGTTTTGAGAGGCACATTATGTGGTAAATATGTTGTTTTGATAGGTGGAGACGTTTCGGAGATTTGAAGGTCAACTTCGTTTTTTTAAGCGGAATGCTATTTTTTTTTTATATCAAAATATGGTGGAGTATCGAATTCTGAGTAAAAAATCATAGACCTAAACAATAGTTAACAAGTTATTTCACTAAATTCCTTCCATTGCCTATGATATGATATACCTATGTGAAAACGGGAAATCGTGATGGTATTGATATTAGGATTATCTGAATAATGTAATTCATGTTATTTTGCAGAAAATTTATTTTAACCCTTAGTGTGCACACCTTCACAGCGAGACATTTCGTGCACATGGGGTCACTTTGACCTCAGGCCATTTTTGACATCGAATATCTCGGTAACTATGCGCTTTTCGGAATAAAAGGTTTAGTCACTTTTTACAGTGAATTGATCCAACTTTAAGGCTGCAAAGTCGAATTTTCAAAAAAATCTTTTTTCATTGTTCAAAAACGTGCTCAAAGTTGATAGTGCGCGTAAAAAACACTTTTTCGGTTAAATCTCTCGTAAAAAATTAAATTTTGAGTTTTGAAAAAAATCCTTCCAGAGTTTAACAGACAAGGGTCCATGCTTTAAGGGAAAATAGTCCACTTTGCAACCGTTCCAAAAAGTGTATTTATTTTGGAGTATGAAGTGGCTATGCTGCTACTTTTAGAGAGGGGATAACGAATTCTTAATATTGGGGGTTTTACTTATGAGATGCTCATCTGTAAATGGTATTCATGTGAGAAAAAAATTTTGGGGTCAACCTGACCCCAGATGCACACTAAGGGTTAACAAATGTTCGAAGTGATGGCCATATTAACCTCGACACATTTCCGAAGACGTAGAACTAATCATTCTCTTGATCTTCAACAATAATGTCAATAATAGCCGGAGATGTTTCTGATGATTGTAAACACTGGCATTGTAACGTCACTATCATGATAGCGCCGCTATCACACCAGAAACTATTCGAAGAATTTTTTAAAAATTTTCTTCTGCTTAGTTATCGAGTAATTATACGTATTAAAGCAGATTTCTTATGCCCGGAATGTATACCTATATATATGGAATCGCTATGCTTATACACGTGAAATTTAGTGATTAATTACTCGATAACTGTACAGAAGAAAAATCTTAAAAAATTTGTATTGTCAAATTTGGTACTAAAGAATATGTTCACCAAAATTTTATAAAATTCTTATCATTTTGAAATTTTTTATGTTTTTAGCTTGGTTTAGCATGGCAACATTGTAAGTCTGTACCAAATATCCTTAACCATCGCAGCAGACGCAATAACACATGTGTACTATGGATTTCTTGGATTCGCGCTGAATTTTTACGGAATCTTGAGCAGTTTTTGTGATTTCTCTGCATAGGATAGGGCTCTGTTTTATTTTAGTTGGACGAATACTAACACAAATCGGTTTCAAAAATCCGACAGACTTATGTCCGAAGCTCAAACTCATTTCATCCTGTCGTTGCTATATTGAAATAATTGAATTGAATTATTCCGAACCCACCAAAAAAAAAGCCACTTTCAAATATGGTAATTACACGGTTTTGCGGTTTTTCCCAAAAACAATATTTTTATTGAAGAATTTTATACTCACGTTCAGCAATGATCTTTAGGAAGCCACTTCATAATTACCTATCGTTTTTGTTGAATGACGGTTTAAATAGAATATTAACAAACACGAAAACACACAATAGTTTGTATTTAATATTATTTTAAGTATTTTTTCGAAATACAATTTTTGCCTTAAATATTAACAATAATTTACGCTTCAACTTAACCTATAGATTTTGTACTTGTATTTTGTGTAACGATTCTAAATAACGTAGGTACGTCGTCCATCCCCCTTTTTCCAAATTTACAATTATTGATGATGTTCGGAATCAAACAACGCATTACACACCAACTATAAACGTGAAAGATATCTTTTGTTTTCAATTAGAAAATAAGAAAAAAAAATTATTTCGTAATTTCCACTTAGGTTTCACTTTCGTTTGGGGAACCTTCCTCGGCTAATATCTCTTTCAAAATGATTAAAGCCTCTGCGTTTTCACACATGATTGCTTGTTTCAATGCACGTGAACTGTTTTCAAGGATGTTGAGAGCTTTTTTTTTCAATGCGGCGCAATGACACTTATTCGCAATAAAAAGGTATTGTACAGCATTTGTTTCATAAACATTTTTCAACATGTACTCTTCGCACATTTCTTTCAACTCGCAAACCTGGTATTTTACTGATAACAATAGCATGTCTTCAATCTTATTGTTGAAATCATTCAATTCCCCAATGTACAAATACTTGAGAAATTCCTCAAAGATTTCGGCTTTTGTGTCAACAATTTCGACCCTGCTTGTATCTTTCTCTTTCATTTCGCCTGAAAACATGGCTTGAAAAACTTCGCTCCTTGCCGCGAGGACAGATTTATGAGCAAGTAATTGCTTATCGTCGAACACGAAAGTTACATCGCCGAGTGTCTTACTTTCAAACATGTCTCTCAAACTGACAGTATTGGATGGTGATATTTGACAGGAAGGACTTCTAGATTCGAGAATTTTCGTGATGAAAAAATATACTTCAAATTTTAGTGACTTATCATCTCGGTTAGGGGAATTGACTTTTAGAAAATCAAACAGGTCAGATTTTTCGTTTACATCTATTCCTAGACGCCGGAGAGTTGTTGGAACTGGTCGTAAATAACAACAGTCCAGTAAACGTTCACCATTCATATGGCTGACAATTCTCATTGCTTGAATATTGTCGGTATTTGAAAATTCAATAACAAAAAAATTTTCCTGGTTCTTCGGACTAAACGTGATTTGGCAGAGGCACTCATCTAGACCTCGGAGCTGGAAAAAATTGGACGATACTCCTTTTGCATAGGTATCGTAAAGTAGCGTCCAATCTTTCAATATCCACTCAAATCTAGTAAGGTGTTGTCCATCTAGGAATATTTCTTCTGTATCGAACAATACAGGTTGTTCTAACTCTGGGAATGTTATTTCTATTGAATCCATCGTACCTGCAAAAATAATTTGAATCAAACAATGTATGTTAATTAAAGACCAATCCATGAATATTGGACACAAGATTCTCTAAACATTAAACTTTACGTTTTCCAATATTGTCTCAAAGTTAATTCAAAAAGTATAAGAGATTCTAAATACATGTTCGAACCACTGTCACCTGGATGGGTTGTATTTGTCCACCCCAGTAGTCAGACCATAATACATTTTTTTAAATCCCATCAAGGATATTTAAAACTGCTTCGTTAAGTTGAAATTCCTAAACACTTTTTTTTACTGCACAAATGCTATGTGTACGTAAACTACCCACTCAGATGTTGAAAAATCAAATAATTATCATGGACAAACTAGTAAATATGTTTGGCAGGTGGACAGTAATATAGAATGATCTGAACGTTTCATAATGATCTGAATCATTATGAAACATATGCATTAAGTTGAAATAATACTTTCAGGAGTATAATAATTACTGCTTAGAATAGAAAAATCTAATCACAATTGGACTATAAATTTGCAGCAACAAAAAGGCAGAAACGTGTATTGGAATGTACTTTTTATTTGATCCTATTGAAAATGTGGAAATATTTCTTCTTTGAAACACACAGCTCACTCTCTCTGTCATAGCAACTCTTTGCGTATAATCCGATTCGAATAACATGTTAGAAACTATTTTGATTTTTCATTTGCGGTCTTGAACTTTAGCCCATGTTTATAACTTTTACAGAAGTTGAAGCCTCAATATAAGCAGAGAACATAGATTTACATGGAACAGGCCATATGGGCGCATTTGGCTGCGCTTCGCTTAGTACTGATTCCGGCCACCGTGGCGCTGTTCAATATACGTGAGCAGTGAGCACGCATACACTGACGGAGACGGACTGGCGCTGGAGTCGTAGCGCGGTGCGCAATGCTCTCTGATATAAGGTTGTGGAACAAAACTTTTTTCATTCGATTCATATGGACAGCATAGAAGAATATTTCTTTCATAATTTTAAGCGAATGGAATCACTGATTTGTAAACTCAGCGTAACTATTCATTTCAATGGGACCTGAGCACCGTTTTTTTTATACAGTGTAAAAAACACAGTGTTTTTGCAGACGAATATTAATTCAGAATAGAAAATATTCAATTCTCTTGGCTATAATCAATGAATCGAATGCTAATTATTTGGTGGTTTCTTTATCATAATTATACCTACTAGAAATATAACGACGATTCTTGCCAATAAATGACGAAGCCTTGCCGATAAATGTGACCACGAACGCCAGCAATGAGATTTTCGATCTTTATAGTGATCGAATACTGCAAAACTTGCTGAAACAATGGTAAAAAAATTACTTTATTATCACAATGCAACAATTGGCTTTCCTATAGTTTTTCGATTGCAACCCAAGATTATTGAATGCATGCATTAAGTGTATGGGTTTTCGTAACAGAACGAAAATATAAAATTTTTATGAAATAAACTCACATGAGAAAGACTCCCACTAAATGGACAATGGCCGACCTTTACCGATTTGCTTCTTTTGTTTTTGCTTTGTTACGGAGATCCCACAATATTCGCAGTTACAAAAAATGTATACGGAACTTCTTCTTCTTGTCTTTTATTTGCTATCTCCTCGGAGAAGAGGTATACTGAATTTACAAGAGAAGAGTGTAATATCCCAGACAAAAACGCGGCAAACGCTCCCGAGAACTTACACGGTCTGTGTTCTTTTTTCGACTGCGCCCAGGGACAGGGCAACATCTGCATATATATGCGCACGCAACAATGCAGTGGAGAAGAGGCGTCGCGCTGTGAGTGAGCGCGTACCACGTACCCACGCTCACTCTACTAAAACTTAAAATGGCGGAAATCTTGAAGTTCAGGCGAAGCATTTCTTCTTCGTGCTATACTGCATTGTGCATGGAAAGACAAAAATAACGCCAGTCGAAAATCGCGCAATCGCGTACACCGTGAATTGAATTTAAACTTATATTAATTTTGGAGAAAACGGGCATTAGAATTTCCCACCTTTTTTAATTTCCCGCTGTGTTTTACCAACATTGAAGAATAATAATAATAATCTGTAATTCATAACAATAAAATTCAAAAAAATTGAAGTTTGCCATTAGCATAAAAATTTTGTTTTAATGAACAAGGCTGCAAGTTCCCCCAACTTTCATAGACTGCAAAAAATCATTTTTTTCTATCTAATTTAAAATATTTACATCACTATTGTTTTTCGAATCGATTAAATATTCGAAAAAAAGTGTTACGTCAAAATTTCTCAAGAACATTTCGTAGCCTTCTTTTTTTGGACACAAAAACTGACACTTCTCGTACGAATCGACCGCTGCTGCATCCATTTTGAAAATTATCATTTCTCAATTTAAATCATCCGTTTTTCGACTTCGAAACGTTTTCAGTTGAGCCTTTTCTTTGCAGATGAGTTTTACCTCACCTAAAACAATGAATTACTAACCTCAAACATCGATATATACAAAGAACCCACAATAGTAAGACTGTGTCGTGAAAAACTCATGCTAATTTGAAGTTTTTTCGGCTGTTTAATATTTTCAACTGCAAGTTTCGAATTACGTATATGGCGAGGCTAAAAATCAAATTCCCTGCTCCAATTTTCTATTACGAAAAAATGCAATAACTTATGTGAATATGCATTGAATATCAATGTCATGTGGATAAAGTCAAAAACGACAACTGGTTCGTGAATACGTGCGATTCGATTTCTTGAATTCGTGATGCATCATGAGGGTTTTTTTTTGTGATTTTTCTTGCATAGGGTAGGGTTTCTTTCCATTCTGGTTGATTTCAGAAAATTCTAAGACTTTTGTCCAAAGCATAAAATCATTTTGTCCCATGCCGTCACTATATTGAAAAAAATGAATTGAATTTCAACCACATCAGAGATAAGGGCCATTCCAAATGACGCACTTTAGTGACTTTTTGCAATAACTACAATATTTTTAGGGTGCGTTACGTTTCGGCGCGAGACGTCTCGACGCGGGGACGTCTCGACGAGACATTTCGGTGCGAGACGTTTGGACGCTAGCCGTTTGAGCGCGGGGACGTTCTGGCACGAGAACGTTTCAATAAATCAAGTTGTTTCAGTTTCGATAATAAATTCGTTTCCGTGATAAAATAATCTCTTGAGCATTTTTGTAAAAAAACGTTCTTCACAGAACGAAGAACAACGGTAAACTGACGCGGTGTGGGACCGGACAGTATACATTGTTACATCCGTGTTATTGCGAGAAGACTGCATGTAGTCTTTCTAAATCGTATCGAGGTCAATTCGCGTAGAATGTTTTTGAAAAACAGTATTCACGTTTCTCCCATTCGAAAAAAAATCCACTGAATAAATATGGCATTCCATGCCAAATCGACCATAATAAAATAAAAGTTATTTCGCAGGATACGGGATGAGATGGTACTCATGATGATTAACTTAAAATTTTAATATAGTCATTTTCGGGGGGCCTCGCCCCCTGCGACCCCCGTCGCCCGCATTTCAATATTATGCGAGTGTTTAACATCGACAAAGTGTGTGTGGGTGTACGGAGATGGATCGCTTTTGTTAACTATTTATTACCATTAACGCGCTCGAAATAGTCATATGAAAAATTTTGGTTTCTATTTTCAGTGACAAGGAAAATATTCTACGCATAACAAAAAAAATCGTCATTATGTTCAATATCGTAAAAAAATAAAAACACGGTGAATTCGATAATTTGATCGCATGGGCGCAGCTGTACAGCCGCGCCGAAACGTCTCGCGCCGAAACGGCTGGCGCCCAAACGTCTCGTGCCGACACGTCTCGCCCTCAAACGACCGCTCTGAAGCGGTCGCGCCGAAAAGTCCTGCTCCGATATTTTTATCGATCAATTTGTTGCTCACAAATTAGCTAAGAAATGACTTTTGGGAAGCTACTACACTGCACAATTACTTATTATTTGTGCTAAATTACGGCTTAAACAGAATATAAAAAAATACAAAAACACGTTATTTCAATTTTTCATTCAATATTATTTTATGTATTTTTTCCCAAGTACAATTCTTTGTGTTAATATTACCAATAATGGACGCTTCAACTTAATTTAATATATTAGAATAATTATGTTTTGATTTCAACAGAGTTTAAAAAAAAGTTAAAATCACGTTCAACTAAGTGCTTTTTTAGTCAATATCTTTTTTTTTCACATAAAATAATGGTCTGTACATTTATGAAATTGGAAACAATTACAAAAATAGAAAAAATATATGAAATCACGTTTTTCAGGAACAGATGCACGTGTTTTTCTTGGGAAGCATTTCTCATTTCTGTTTAAATTTATTAGGATAGAGTTCTTGTGTTTATTGTACATGCGATTCGAAACAAATTCGTCCATGTGTCTTCTCAATTCTGCAGTGCACAATTATCGTAGTTATAGATTAGCATATTACACATCAAGTTAACGTAGGATAGATCTTTTGTAGTCAGTTTCAAAATTTTTTAAATCAGTCCGTACTTTCTATTTGAAATTTACTTCTCCGAGGAGGAACAGTCATTCTTGGCAAACATCTCTTTCAAAATTATTACAGCCTCTGCGTTTTCACACATGATTGCTTGTTTCAATGCACGTGGATTATTTTCAAGGAGGTTAAGAGCTTTTTTCTTCAATGCGGCGCAATGACACTTATCCCCAAGAATGAGGCACTTTACAACGTTTCCTTCAGAGACATTGTTCAAGAAAAATTCTTCGCACAATTCTTTCAACTCGCAAATCTGATATTTGTCTGCCAAGAACAACATTTCTTCGACCTTATTTTTCAAATCATTCAATTCCCCGGTGTACAAATACCTGAGAAATTCCTCAAAGATCTCAGCTTTTGTGTCAACAATTTCGATCCTGCTTGTATCTTTTTCTTTCATTTCGCTTGAAAACATGGCTTGAAAAACTTCGCTCCTTGCCGCAAGGACAGATTTATGAGCAAGTAATTGCTTATCATCAAACACAAAAATTACATCGCTGAGTGTCTTACTTTCAAACATATCTCTCAAACTGACAGTATTGGATGGTGATATTTGACAGGAAGGACTTCTAGATTCGAGAATTTTCGTGATGAAAAAATATACTTCAAATTTTAGTGAATTATCATCTCGGTTAGGGGAATCGATTTTCAGACGATCACCAAGTTCGCATTTTTCGAATTTTACATCCGCTTCTGAAGCATAGAGAATTTGTGGAACCGGTCGTGAATATAAACGATCAAGTACCCGTTTACCATTCATTTTAATCTGAATTCCAATTTCTTGAATATGAAGCGTATTTGTAAGTTCAATAACAAAAAGATTTTCCAGCTTCTCTGGACTAAACGTGATTCGGCAGAGGCACCCATCCAGACCTTGGAGTTGGAAAAAATTAGATGACACTCCCTGTATATACGTGTTGTGAAGTAGGCCCCAATCTTTCATTGACCACTCAAATTCAGTAAAGTGTTCTTTCTCCAGAGACATGTTTGCTTCGTGGAACAACCCAAGTTCTGCATTTTCAAATTTCACTTCTCTCGCTTCCATTATACCTACAGAAATAATTTGAACCAAAGAATACATGTTAACGGAGAACCAATCTAAGAATATCGGACATAAGATTCTTTGGATATTAAGCTTCACATTTCCCAACATTTTTGAAAAGTTCATTCGAAGAAAAATAATCTAATCAGAATTTGAATATAAATTCGCAGCAACAAAAAGGCAAGTAATGTATTGAAACGTACATTTTAAATCTGACCCAATAGAAAATGTGGAAATATTTTTACCTTGAAACACACTGCTGTTTTTTTTTTTCATCGCAGCTTCTTGTGTAAAATCCATAACCATTCTAATGAAAAAAATGAGTAATGAGTTATCGTTACATCGAGGGAAACTGTTAAAAAAGTTTTCAAAGTCAAAGTTACTTAGTTGGCTCAATTAAAAGTTACCATTAAGTTCAAAGATGACATTTATTCGTACTGTCTATCTGTACCGAATAACAAGTTACTATTTTTCTCTTCCACCTGTGGTCTTGAACTTTAGTCCATGTTTACAACTTTCATAGGAGTTGAAGCCTAAATCACAGAGTTGTGGAACAAACATTTGTTTCGATCGGTTCATACAGAATTTTTTTTTCACAAATTCTAAGTGAATGAAATCACTGATCTGTAAACTTGGACTATTTCCAATGGAACATGAGTATCTAATCTTTATAGTAAAAATAAAATGGACAATATTCAAAATAGTAAATGTTTTTTATCCTTGGCTAAACATTAATGAATCTATTGTTAATTAATTCGAGGTTACGTAATATCATTATCAAAGAAAAGATAGTCTCGGTGAGAGCCTCAGGCCAGCAAACGACAGGGCTGTCAATGTACTTGTCCCGAGACTCTACCAAGTCTCTTGATACCTGCTACAATATAATGACGACTCAACGACTTCTTTGATCCTGTTTACTCAATTCTTCGTCAATTAATGTGACCACGCACATCAGTAATGAGATTTGATCTTTAAGAATGGAATACAGGACCCTGGCAACAGCCCGTATCAATCAAAACTTTTGCTGAAACAATAGTGAAAATATTACTTTTTCGATCAGCGACATGCGACAATTGGCTTTTTATTTTTTCGATTACAACCCAAGATTATTGAACGCATGCATCAACCGTAAATATTCTCATAACAGAACGAAAATGTAAAATTTGTATGAATATGTAATAAACTTACACGAGAGACTTGCCCACAGTGGATAATGGCCAGGCTCGTTACTATCTGACACGTCTGATCTGCTGGGTTACGAAGATTCTAATATTCGCAGTCATAAAAACAAGATTTACGAAACTGATGCGAGGGCCGGCGATTTCTCAGAAAAAAACGCGTCGAACGTTCCGAAAGTTTACACGCGCAAGGTACATTCTTAGACTGCGCTACGATCGGTAAGAGTGTCTCGGGACGAGTACATTGACAGCCCTGTCGTCTGCTAGCCCGGCTCTCGCCAACACTGTGCTTTCTAAACAGAACGATTCGCGGTGGTGGGGGTACGAGGTATTCCATGTTCGAATCGATGAATTTTGTGCCAGACTCCTGCCAATTCGGTTAATTTTTTTTGCACGATCACCGAATTCAAAAGACAGACTAAATTTTTTTTCAGATTTTTCTGGACAGCGGCTTATTGGAAAAAAATCGAAAAAATGCCCATTTCTAAAAATCTGTGATTGTATGCAAAACATTTTTGAAAATTCGGGAAAAATCGAAAAGCACTCACTGTGGACCAATATTTCAATATTTTGGTACCCAAAACTAATTCCCTTCGCAATTTGCGAATCGAATAAAAATTATAGACCCTCAAGGAATTCATGAATTCCGAAAATTCGTAGCCACTGCTGATGAATAATTTTCATTTGATTTGATTAATTTCGATTTGATATCAGCTTTTTTTGGTCACAAAAATTGATATTTCTAAAAACTAAATTAAAGAAATTTCTAAAAATTTTCCCTAAAAACGATAATTGGTTCGTGAATACGAGTGATTCGATTTCTTTAATTCGCGCTGCACTTATATCATAAGGGTTTTTTTTGTAATTTTATTGCTTAAGGTGGAGCATCGTTCTATTTCGATCAGTTTCGAAAATCCCAATAGATTTTTGCCCGAAGCTTAAACTCATTTCGTCCTATGTCGTCGCTATATTGAAAAAAATGAATTGAATTTCAACCACATCAGAGATGAGAGCCATTCCAAATGACGCACTTTAGCGAATCTTCGCAATAACTACAATATTTTTATCGATCAATTTGTTGCTCATAAATTAGCTAAGAAATGACTTTTGGAAAGCTGTTACACTGCACAATTATCTATTATTTGTGCTGAATTACGGTTTAAATAGAATACAAAAAAACCTAAAAAACATATTATCATAGATTTTATATTATATCGTTTTATATATTTTTTCGAAGTACACATTTTGGTGTTAATATTACTAATAAAGAACGCTTTAACTTAATTTTTAGTGAAATTCAACTGAATGCCTTCGTTGAAATTAAGTTTTAGCCAAATACTTCTCCGATAAACAATGGTTCGTAAATCCGTGAAAATAAAAACGATTACAAAAATGGAAAAAGAAAAAAAAAACAGAACTGCTGAAACGAATGAATTTTGGCAATAGTTTTGCGTTTTCAGACAAATGCACGTATTTCTCGTAAGAAGCATTCCTCATTTTAATTTAGATCTATTAAAATAGGTTTCTTGCTTGTATCTTACGTGCGATTTTAAATAATGTAGTACATCCAACCCCCTTTTAATTATTTTTGTAATTAATTATGCATTACACACTAACTCAACGTGAAAAATATTTTTTGTTTTCAATTATAGAATAAAGAAAACAAAAAATTCGGTAATTTCCATTTAGAATTTACTCCTTTGTGAGAGAACAATTCTTGTCAAAAACCTCTTTCAAAATCATCAAAGTTGCGGTGTTTCCACTCATAATTGCTCGTTTCAGTGCACCGGCACTCTTTTCAAGGGTGTCAAGAGCTTTTTTCTTCAATGCGACGCAACAATACTTATCCGCAACGAGAAGGTACTTTACAACGTTGTTTTCACAGATATTTATCAACATATAATCTTCGCACAATTTTTTCAACTCGCAAATTTGATATTTGTCTGCCAAGAACAACATTTCTTCATCCTTGTTTTTCAAATTATTGAATTCCCCGATGTACAAATACTTAAGAAATTCCTCAAATATCTCGGCTTTTGTGTCAAAAATTTCAACACTGCTTGTATCTTCTTTCATTTTGCTTGAAAACATTGCTTCAAAAACTTCGCTCCTTACCGCAAGGACAGCTTTATGAGCAAGTAATTTTTTATCATCAAACACAAAAGTTACATCGCTAAATGTCTTCTTCTCATATAAAGCTTTCATGCTTTTCATAGCTTGGCTTGTCGATATTTGATGGGGAGAGCTTTGAGATTTGGGAATTTCGGAGACAGAAGAATTCACTGCGATGTCTTGGTTCTTGTTGCCCCAATTACTCGGATTGCTTGCACAAATAGTATTATACATTCCTGGTTCATTGTTTGCTCGTTGTATGCTTGGATATTGTGTCGGATATCCCATTGGATTATAAGGGTTGCGGATAGGCGAAAACATTTTATCTGCAATATTAATTCAAGCCAAGGCATTAAAGTTGAGATAAAACGTACTCCGGGATATTTTCAGCAAAATGAAATGAACTGGAAGTTATAATATACAAAAGCAGTCAGAATGTCGTCGCAATACGGACTTATATAGATACGAAAATGTCTAATAATTTTTTTGATCCTCTTTCTTTTTCCATCCGCACAAAAAATAGAGGAAAATATGAAGCAGTTTGTTTGGCGTGCCATGATCATTGTTATACTTTTTTCGAAAAGAATAATATTTCACAAATTTTTGAATAAAGGTTGTGATGATTTTGAAAAAATTTAGATTGGCAATTACAGTAGTACAGAAAAATTTATTATAATTTTACCTGTGAATCAATGTTGACTTGGCAATTATATTTTGTGTTTCAGATTTGGTTTCTTTCTATATTTCCAGTTGCAACGTGCTTCAGCAGTTAGTACACTTGGTGGCGGATGATGCAGCCTTGCTGATCAGGTTCTAGTGAGCAGCTGTTGAAATAACAAAAAAAAAAATCATTAGCACATAATTAATTTCACATTTTTCTTTCCTGGATGTGAAATGGCTACTTCCAATGGGATTGATTCCAACATCATTTGTGAAAAAAAATATCAAAATTGGAACTCAAAAACTTGATAATCCTTCCAATGAAGATCGGTTTGCCTCGAACAATTGTGATGAATAATCTGAGCAATCACAGTTAAAACTAGAAATAGCACGAAGCCTACAACGTAGTTGAACTTTTACAAATACATGAAAAATAATAACAAACAAGTCTTCATGATAATATAGCAAACTACACAGTTTCTTCAAAACAACGATTTAGGAATTTTCTCCAGGTGTGATATTCTTACTTCTATAAGCAGAGCATTTTCGAAAATGGAAAACGAAAAACAATTATTCTATTTTTTTCATTCAAATCGACGTTGAAAACGATACATTAGAGGTGCGTTCCACTTATCGCCCGTGACGCCCGGACGACGGCTACTGGGATAGGATTTTGGGGCATTTTGGGCGATAAGTGGAACGCACCTTAGTTTGTTGTAAGCGGAAACAATAATTGCGCTATTAGTTCAACAGTCTACGCTGTTCTTTTCTTCTTCTTTATCGACCTAACATATGGACAGCATGTGTGAAAGAAATTTTTTTCCTAAATCCTAAGCAAAGGGGTTACTGATCTGTAAGACTGTAAGCTCAAATAAGTAACGATTTCCAATGAAACATGAGCATCAATTTTTTGTATAGTGTAAAAAAATGACTGACCTACTATTATGCAAAATCGAAAATATTAAATTTTTTGACTAATCATTAATGAATCGATAGCCGATTATTTCGTGGTTTCCTCATCATAATTATACCTACTAGAAATATGACGACTCGCAACAACTTTTCTATGATACCGTTAATTTAGCTCTCGCCGATAAATGTGGCCACGATAACGTCAGCAATGAGATTTTCGATCTTTAGTGACGAAATACAAAACAATAGCCATAACCTCGTATCAAAACTTGTTGAAGAAATTATAAAAAAAATGACTTTTTTCATAAACGACATGCAACAGTTGGCTTTTCTTATTTTTTTATTGCATAACCCAAGATTATTTGGTGCATGCATCAACCGTAAGTATTTTTCGTAACAGCAGAACAAAAAAAATAATACACAATTTTTATGGAATATACTTACACGAGAGACTTTCCCACAATGGAGAATGGCTGAGTTCGTTTGTTCGTACTGTCTGATCTGCTTTGTTACGGGATTACGGAAAATCGCAATATTCGCAAACAATGTATACGAAACTGAAGAAATATATAGGGAGGCTAGAAAAAAAACGCGGCAAACGTTCTGAAAATTTACCCACAGTACGTTCTTTCTTCGACTGCGCTTGCGCTATAGACCAACATATATATCTGTATAAATATACGCAACAATGGCAACAATGCAAGTGGAGAGGTGTCGCACTGTGAGTCCTGTAAGTGAGCGCGTACCTACGACGGAAATCAAAACTAAAAATGGCGGAAATCTCAAAGTTTACGAGGAGCCCGAGGAGCTTTCATCATTCACGCTCGAAGATGAAACTAACCGCAATGACACTAATAATCTATAATAATGATAAAATTAAAAAAAAAAAAGTGAAATTTGTCATTATCAAAAAAATGTTGTTTTTATGACAGCGACGCAAAGTTCCCTCCAATGAAAAATCCGACGCCTACGTTTTTCACTTTAACTTTCATAGACTGTGAAAAAAACATTTTTTCTTTTATCAAATAGTGAAAAATATTTATATCACTTTTACGTTTCAAATCGACCAAATTAGATCACCGCGCTTAGATGAAACTTATGTGACTAAGAATTTGTGAAAATCGTACAAACAAAAATATAAACATTAATAGAATTCCCAAAAAAATATCAAATATGCACTGCTGTAAAAGAATTCGAAAAAATATGCACTGTAGAGAGACCGCTTATGGTTTAAATCCTCGCTTATTCTCTGCCACATATTGAAATCTTACTTTCGAATTGGTGCTGTTTTGAAGTGTTCAAAACACCTTTCAACTATACCCGAACAGCTTCTTCTTCCGTTACCCACACACTTCGAGGCATTTTTCCAAACCAGACAAGAAATATTGCAAAAAGTGTTATTACCAAATCTCTTAATAATATTTCACAGCTTTTTATTTTTTGGTTGCAATATTGCTATTTCTCATACGAATTTACTGCTGCTGTACCCATTTTGATATTTATTATGCAAATCATATCAAGTCCAACAGATGGAGGATAATGAATATTTAAAATTAATTGTCTTATTTCTTTGAATGTCGCTTCGGGCAATTGAGCCACGATTCGTAATATTATGTTTGAGAAAAAGTAAATCTCTTGGTAACTTTCGGATTGTTTAAAATTTTCCCAACTTTTTTAATATTTCAAGTGTTTCTACTTTGTGCATAAAAAGTGGGCGATGGATACTAGGGTGATTCAAAAAAATCGACTATTTTTATTTCCTCAAAGCCCGGGTTTCAATTATTGCAGTGAGGTAAAAAAAGATGGCTGACAAAATTTGAGCCCTTAAAAAAATTTTTTAGAGGTCGCTCATCGCGATTTTCTATTGTCCATTTAAGAAGACGTTACTAGCTGCTTTTGAATTTTATTCCTCGGCAACGGATGAGGGTACGACAACGCCCAAGGTGGTTTTTTGTAGGGATTTGAACGCTCTATAAAAAAAGTTTCTTGACGTTTTACGCTAAACCTACTCCTACAAAAGTTATTCAACGTCAAAATTGGCTTTGAAGAAAATTTCGACATTTTTTCACTTTTCCGGCGAAACTATCGACCTTGTCACAAAACGCTGTGGAAACTTTTTCGGAAATCATGTGATTTAGTATAATATCGTGATCTTAGATTATTATAAAATTGAATAATTTATAATAATACTACATTACGAGGTTATTCTTAGAGAAAAACTGCAATTTCCGTCGAGTGAATCGTTATATTAACAAAAAAAGTTAAAAGTATCATTGAGTCATTAGGTAATGCTTATTATTGGTGAAAATTCCAAAATGCACCGGATTTTTCCACCTTTCATTTATAATTTCTTTTGGGGCATTCATTTTTTTTTTCCTGAGGAATGGAAAATATGGAATTTTCCTGAGGAATGGAGGATAACGAATATTTAAAAGGATGCACAAGCACTAGGCTCTATTTTAGATGGCACTCTAATTTTTTTTTGTATATTATAGTCCAAGCTTAAAACTTAATTTCTGTGAAATTTCAAGGTCTCTTGACGACTGTTTAATCGAAATATTTTTAATTAAAAGAACACAATTTTACGTGTCATATATGGCCACAATGACTTCGAATCCTGTATAACTCAAAATTTGATGTATTTTTATATCAGATGTTAGTCATAAAAAACGTTTATTATATGCATTGAACCCTGAGGATTTTAACGGTTAGTTAAAAAAAGGGGGTCAACGGACATCTGAATTAGAAATATAAAGTTAAAGACGACAAATTCTCCCGGAACCTCAGGATTTCGTAACCCCGTGAAATTGTGGCAACGTCGCGCAACCTATAAATGTTAATATTTGTACAATGCTCTATGGAATTTTTTTGTCGTTATGGTAAGCTCTAACCTTAGCTGTCAACTGACTATGTCTGATGTTGTCAGACGTAAACTTTTCACACTGGACTGCACCGAGCCGTGTTAATAACTCTGTATAAAATCCTTTTCGTAATGAAATGGACTTAAATATTATTTACCATTAAAAAATCATTACAAGATTTTTTAATAATATTGTGTTATATATGATTGTCCGTGGTCATTTTTTTGAAAAAATATGGTCAAAGACTGTCCATTGACTATAGTACGAACCGCTTTTATTCTTTCGAATGTCCCTTCGGGCAATTAAGGTAACTCCTGTACTGCATGCTAGTCAAATGAGAGCTAAATTTTCAAAACGCTTTTAGACCAAGTTTAACGTACCGATTAAATGTATTGTTAGTGGATTTGTATTACAGCATATCTTATTAAAATGTAAAAATATTAAAAAGGCTAGTTTTGCAAAACCATCAACTGATAAATGCAAATTTCCACGCTGACACATTTTCACTGGTATTTTTTAAAGAATTATCTGCGTTTTTTCATCGATTTTATTGGAACAAGTCTCATTTTGTTCGTCAACTGGTCTTCTATGAATCCACCATGTAGTTATTTTTTTAACTTGATCGTTTCACTATTGCAGCTAATTGTTCATTAAGTGACAAAACTTTTTCATTCATAATTTCTCTCGGGAATGAGTTTAAAGGAAAATCTACGTGGTGAATTCGTAGAGGGTCAGTTGAGGAACAAAATGAGACCTGGTGCAATAAAATCGGTTAAAAAATACAGATAATTCTTTGAAAAATAGCTGTGAAAATGTGTCGTCATGGAAATTTGCATCTATCAGTTGATAGTTTTGCAAAACTATCATTTTAAATATCTTTTCACGTTAATTTTCATTTCTAATAATTCTTTCTCGTGGCACATATTCATTGCTGCGCGACGTGCCGACACACGAGCTAGCACGAAAAAGGCCGAGCTTCCACGAGTCCCTGTCGAGGAGAGCGTTAGTACCCGAAACGGTTGCTAGACGCCGCATCGTCTTGACTTTCTCGTCAGCGAATGGTGCCTCGAAACTTAACTTAAACGACGAGCAGGTACGATTTGGTATCGCTTCTCGGCCTATGGCTAAGATCAAAGTGTAGTATCTGTTCTTATCAGCTTAATATCTGATACGCTCTCCATTGGAGAGCCAGAATATTAATCTGATTTTTGAAACTAATCTGGACCCACGGGCTTGCTCGGGGCGGATACGAGTTGTACCGGTATTGCAGTGCCGCCGGTTTCAGCTCAATAATATTCAATAAACATAAATTATCTCCTAATCAAAGAATTCGATGAAAAAAATTTGATTTCAGCAAAATTTATCCATCATAAATTTTGTCGAAATTTTATTTTTATATATATATATATTCGGTAAATACAACACTATAAAAATACTTTTAAAAAGTAAAAACAGAACGCGAAGTATTAAAAGACCTTAGTTTCGAATGATCTTCACTATATTTTCAGTAAATTAAAAATTTCCTTCCCCATTATTTATTACTGAGATAATATGGTAGGGAACAAAATATGAGATCATTGTAGCATAGCCAAGAATAGTGAATGAATTGGGTGGGGTTCAATATGTCGAATAACTGAATTGTAGAGCGGTCAATATTTCGAAATTTTAAAAGTTGTGATATCAGTTTGGAGAAAAATAAGTAATTCGAAATTCTTATTCCCGATCGACTATTCAGCAGATTGCGTGTTCAATCAAAAATTCTTTCTTTGAATTCGTATTTACCCGAAAATATATATATTTCAATAGTTTTCATTTCGAATGCAATTTTAACAGACCATCCGAATGTCAAAAGTTCATATTTTCCAATTCAAAATGGAGAGTTATTGTTTTACAGACAGACCAGAATATAGAGTAGCAAAAAATCGAAAGTGAATTTTTCGAGCCTATAAAACTTAGATATGCAGAATAGCGATAGCTCGAAAAGGCGAAAGTCAAAATGGCGATGTTTAAAATTGGAGATCACCGGTCTGAGTAAGTGAATGGGTGAGACACGTGTATTGGAGCTCCGCTGCATTTCTTTATTTTGATCGATGGACTTTCTAATGTTTCGCTATTTTGGCCGTTCGACTTTTTGGTGTTCCAGTATTTCAACCTGAGTAATATTTGGTCTTTCATTATTATATTTTCAAAATTGTGAATTTTCACAGTATCGCTGACTGTAGAATTTATGAATCGAAAGAGTGATATAGTCGAATTTTCGAAATATCGATATTTTAGTCATCGTCATATGGGCGATTGTTACATTCTATTTTCGATGTAAATGTGCTTCGAACCTTGTAGTTTCTGCTTTATTTATTTTCGGCATTCAAAGCTCTAGTCAAATCTATCCGTCTCCACATTATCATTCCAAGTTTATAAACTCGAGATTTTAGCTGTTCGAAATTTTAGTCATTCCAACATTTGATCCCCACCCCTTCAATAGTACCGGCTAAAGAGTTTTGAGATCTCAAGCGTTCCCAGAATGATTTTGTAATTAAGAGTTATTCTGATTTTATGCACAAATTCACTGTCAAAATTACACACAAACTTATTGTGAAAATATAGTGAAGATCATTCGAAACTAAGGGCACGGTCTTTTAATACTTCGCGTTCTGTTTTTACTTTTTAAAAGTATTTTTATAGTGTTGTATTTACCGAATATTATATAAAAATAAAATTTCGACAAAATTTATGATGGATAAATTCTGCTAAAATCAAATTTTTTTTATCGAATTCTTTGATTAGGAGATAATTTATGTTTATTGAATATTATTGAGCTGAAACCGGCGGCACTGCAATACCGGTACAACTCGTATCCGCCCCGAGCAAGCCCGTGGGTCCAGATTAGTTTCAAAAATCAGATTAATATTCTGGCTCTCCAATGGAGAGCGTATCAGATATTAAGCTGATAAGAACAGATACTACACTTTGATCTTAGCCATAGGCCGAGAAGCGATACCAAATCGTACCTGCTCGTCGTTTAAGTTAAGTTTCGAGGCACCATTCGCTGACGAGAAAGTCAAGACGATGCGGCGTCTAGCAACCGTTTCGGGTACTAACGCTCTCCTCGACAGGGACTCGTGGAAGCTCGGCCTTTTTCGTGCTAGCTCGTGTGTCGGCACGTCGCGCAGCAATGAATATGTGCCACTAGAAAGAATTATTAGAAATGAAAATCTACGGTACACAGTAGAACTTTGGTGTATTGCGGTGACCGACTTTGCGAAAAAGTATGGTCAGACTGTAATGTTTAATAACCTGTCGACAGGGGGTTTTTTTTAGAGACTAATTGATAGAATTTAATTTTTCATGCATCTATATTATTAAAAAAAAAAACTATAAGAACTTTGTCGATATCCAATGAAACACCAATTTACCTAATAAGTATAAGTAGTTTTCATTAAAAATTCCATTATTCAATTTCACCATCATTATTGTGGCGGAAGTGATGAATATCTAATGCAACGTTAACATTGATTTTCAGGAAATCCAGGATGTAAAACAATTGCGCCTGATAGAACGTCGCGAAGCAATTTGGCAACAGCGGCAACTACACGCAATGAAATTGAAGATTACTGAAACTGAAGAAAAAATTGTTTTACTAAAGCTTTCGAATGCAAAACCTTTGCATAGTTACGACTGAGCAGCAGAAGCGTAGTCCGAAATTCTATGAGATTGATTTCATTTTGTTTTATTGAGTTTTGTGAATGCACCACACATAATGATGAATTTTCAGAACTGTTTTTCTAGTAAAAAAAAAAATATTTACCCGTTTCGTGATTGTGCCTATAATATTAATTATAGGAACAATATGATAGACCTATAATATTGATTAAAACCTTACAATGTAAATAATTTTCAGATTTTTTTTCTGTTTATAGTATTGCGGAGTTATTGACAAATGTATGAAATTAATTATTGTTTTGATAACGTCCGACATTTTTCATCATGTAAAATAAATTCTCATGTGGATAGTATTTGTTCAATAGACTCAAGAGTCGCAGCTTTTTTTAAGAGGTCCACCCTAATTAAACGGGCAAAAAGAGACTTATTTCACGAATTTTTTGGATCGGTATGAATTTTAGTTATGGATACAAAAAGTCTTAGTTCTAAAAAATACACTCTTGAAATTAGAAAAAAAAAAGTTTTTTTACATTGACCTTACTCAGTTTTCGAACAGAAAAATGGGGCAGACGAAATGGCGGCCTTTGCATGTCAGGTAGGCCTGGGTTTACTTGTTATTAGTATCAGTTTCAATTTCCCGTGTGTCATTGAGAAGCATAATTGAATAGGAGGTATGAAAGTCTGAAGAGTCAGCCAGTCTCACGGTACCCGCTAACCGATAAGCATTGTACTAATCTATATTTTACATTTCAAATATATATATATATGTATTCAAGCATATTTTATTAACGTGAAAAAATATTTAAAATGATAGTTTTGCAAAACTGTCAACTGATAGATGCAAATTTCCATGATGACACATTTTCACAGGTATTTCTCAAAGAACCATCTGTGTTTTTCTCATTTTGTCTCATTTTGTTCCTCAACTGATTCTCTACGAACTCATCACGTAGATTTTCCTTTAAACTCATTCCTTCAGAAATTATGAATGAAAAAGTTTTTTCACTTAATGAACAATTAGCTGCAACAGTGAAACGATCAAGTTAAAAAAACAACTACATGGTGGATTCATAGAGGACCTGTTGACGAACAAAATGAGACTTGTTCCAATAAAATCAATGAAAAAAACGCAGATAATTCTTTAAAAAATACCAGTGAAAATGTGTCAGCATGGAAATTTGCATTTATCAGTAGATGGTTTTGCAAAACTAGCGTTTTCAATATTTTTACATCTTAATAAGATATGCTGTAATACAAATCCACTAACAATACATTTAATCGGTACGTTAAACTTGGTCTAAAAGCGTTTTGAAAATTTAGCACTCATTTGACTAGCATGCAGTACAGGAGTTACCTTAAAAAATCGATTCTCTGATCTTTTTTAATCCGCACAAGAAATAAAGAAAAATACGAAACGGCTTGTTTCGTAACACTAATGGAGGAATCGGGCCCAAATTCGCGCCCCTTAAAGTCAAAGTTAAAGTGAAATAGTTGCTTCCAACTTATCGGGATCTGTTCCAACATCATTTGCGAGAAAAAATGGGAAAATTGAAAGATGAAACTCAATATTCTTTCCTACGAAGATCGCTTTGCCCCGAACAATTGCGATGAAAAATCTGAGCAATTCAATTATTCCATGAGAATTAATTCCCTTAGAATATAGCTAACTTCACAGATTATTTAAAACCATTTTGGAATTTGTTCCAGGTATTATGTACTTACGTCTGTAAACTGAACATTTTTTAAATTGGAAGATGAAAAAAATGATTCTAATTTATTATTTTAATCATAGTTTTGAAAAATGTGTCCTGTATTCACTCGTGAACACTTTTTTTCAACACTCTGATCAAATTGAAAAAAAAAAAAAAAACAAAAAAAACAAAAGAACATTGTTTTATGCTAAATGCGGAAAATCATAACGTTTGAATTCCGTGGAAACTGCATGTTTCAACAGCATGCTGTTGAATTTTCCTTCATAGCACACATTTTTTTAGCTGTTAAAGAAAAAATATAAAAATCATACTCAAGAGGGTACCAAGTCTGGAGGTCAAGCCGAATCCAGGAATTTGGACGTTCGATTCGATTCAAATGAAACAAGAAAAAAGCCACTCTAGAGACTTAATTCGATTCGAGCCTTGCGCTTGCCCACTCCTATCACTTTTTCGGAAACTATCATTTTTTTTGTATCTGACTATCATGAATTCTATTTTTATGGATAATTGCGCAACTGTACAATTCAAGACCTTTTTCTTAAGTCTGGAAACTATCGTGAATGAGCCAAAACATTTCGACGAAGGAAAACAAACCAGTTTCAAGTCTTAAGAACCGGTTTGTTTTTCTTCGTCAAGCGTAAGCATTTTCTGTTATGATAATCACGAAAATCTCATCAGTCAGAATGAAGCTACCGTACTGGAATGTTTTCTTTTACCTTCTCGTGTCCGTAATGGTTTCCGTGATCGTTGGCACTTCGAGTACAAACATGAAACCCGTAACTGTCACCCACTGGCCTGTCAAAACGATTAAGGGACCGCGCCCAAACGGTCAGGTGAGGGATCCAAAAACTATTGTTCCAGTGGCCAATGGTACTTCGAGCATGATCCCTGAACCTGCTCGATCTGCCTTCCCCACGGCTGCTCGAACAATCCAGGGACCGTGCCCAAGTGATCAGACGAGGGATCCAAATGGTCATTGCCGCAAGTTCGTGTAAGAATAATTTATTTATTTTTTTTACACCCCCATTTCTCCTTGATTTATTTTTTCTACAGGTATGTAAAATTCAACGATATTCCATTCAAAACCTTCGCGAGATTGGTAATAAACATTTTTCAGTTTGTGTTTTCTTATGGTTTGCATGTTTCTAATAATTCAATGAAAATTTTCGAGTTAACGGTATGAGGATCAATAATCTAATTAGAGGTAGATTCTGAATATCGTTTCGTTTTTTCTTCATACAATCTCTGTTTTATACACGGAGGAACTTTTATAGCAAAAATTGTTATGTTTTTATAGTAACGTTGAACCACATCGATATTATAATAATAAATAATCGCTACAGAGTGTGTCAAGTAATGCGAAAGTTTTGGGAACCATTACCACAGTCCATAGTAAATAACGCGCTGTACTATATCAAAAATGAACACGGAGCGAATTTTGATTAAAAACATAGTAAATAATGAAATCATTTGATGAAAATTTAGGAGATAACACAGCAATCGTTTCTCTGTGCTATACGAAAAATTGCAGAGTTTCGTATTTTCCTTTTTACTGCACTGAATTTTGCTCAATAACATAGCAAAATTCATGCGCCCACCAATTATATGAGGCGTTGCGAGTATAACCATGAAAATTAACTAGTGGCACATAGTAAAATTTCAAGCATACGCTTCGTTCATAAGCGGACTTTGTCAAGTAAATCTTTGTCGAAAAGAAAATTTACTTCTTTTCGGACAATTCACCAATTTTTAACATTTCACCAAAGACACGAGCGACATTCAGATATCGATACACGGTTCGATGTAAGAATGTCCCAGACCTAAATTTTGCCTGTCGTACATAGTAAAATTTGAGAGAACTGCTTTCGGCATCAAAATTACTATGTACTTTTGTGAAATGTAATAGAATAGCGATATAGAACAGCGCTGCTACAAAACATAGCAAATTTTTCTATGTATTCATCCGAAATATTCGTTTAAGTCTCTCCGCGTGTACGAAGAAAAGGAGTGCGGCGCGACCTAGACTTGGTTTCGCTTTTTTTTTTTAAATGATTGAGTTCGTTGTGCTACGAAGTTCAAAAATATGCTAGAAATATACAGCGTGTATCTATTCGCGGAATTATAGGATCAATTAACGAAAATAACATTTTTTGAAGGGTTATACATAAGCTCTTATGACAGACACACTCCATGTGCGACGATTTGGATTTAATGAAATATGATCCTTTCAACTTTAACGAGCCAAAAACGAGAATAAGAAAATATAATGTTTTTCGATATCAATGATGTCTTGGGAAACACTTGTTATACCGATGAAAATGACTTGGGAATGGAAAAAGAAAAACACTTATTTGAGGTTGACGAGTAATAACGACATAAACGGTGGAAGGTTTGACGACACCATGAGCTAGCTGGTTTAAGGATGTATAAGCACTAGGCTCCATTTCAGATGGTACTCTAATTTTTTTGTATATTATAGTCCAAACTTAAAACTTAATCTCTGTGAAATTTCAAGGTCTCTTGGGGGGGGGGGGGGGGGGTAAGGTCAAATCATACGAAAAAAGCAATGTTTTTGTGAATTTTTTACTGACGGCACAGTAAAAATATCTTTACTTAACCAGTGGTACATTGAAGTTTGATATTTGGAGAATATCTTCTCAAATTTTCCGAAAAAAATATTAAAAAATACGGCAATGGCAGCAATTTTTCGGACGTATCTCCGAAAAAAGTAGGTTTGCGGTGCCCCTCGTAACTCGCCGCTCTGTTAATAATTTTCATTTTGCAATAAGAAATTAGCCGATTTTTTCTCAAAAAATTGTGATTTTCCCTTCAAAGTGGTCGGAAAAATTGAAAAATTCGAAATTCGAAAAACCCTCCCAGCGTTACCTAGGAAAAACTATTATCTAACGAATGAATTTTAATTTTTTGATTTCAGATGATCCAGCGGCGAGTTACGAGGGGCACCGACTTTGAAAACGTGAGTTGTGGGAAAAACGCTTTAAAGTTTTAAACACTAAATATTATGCATTCAATTTCAAAAATAAAAAAAAATGAAAAAAAAAATTAAATACCTTACCCCCCCCCCCCCCCCCCCCAACGACTATTTAATCGAAATATTTTTAGACAAAAGAACACAATTTTATGTGTCATATATAGCCACAATGACTTCGAAGCCTGTATAACTCAAAATTTCATGAATTTTTATATCAGATGTTAGTCATAAAAAACGTATATTATATGCATTAAACCCTGAGGATTTTAACGGTTCGTTAAAAAAAGGGGGTCAACGGACATCTGAATTAAAAATATAAAGTTAAAGACGACAAATTCTCCCGGAACCTCAGGGTTTCGTAACCCCGTGAAGTTGTGGCAACTTCGCACAAACTATAAATGTAAACATTTGTACAATGCATTATGGAACTTTTTTGTCGTTATAGTAAGCTCTAACCTCAGCTGTCAACCGACTACGTCTGATGTTGTCAGACGTAAACTTTTCACACTGCACTACCGAGTTATGTTAAGAGTATGGATCAGTCGACTAACCTCACTTGGAATTTTTGAAATTGAAATTCTCTGACACGGTTTAACCGATTAAAAAAGGCCCTGTCAGCCTACGCAGAACGATGGCAAAAATCGACTGACAGAGCCTTTTTTTAATCGGTCAAACTGTGTCGAAGAATTTCAATTTAAAAAATTCCAAGTGAGGTTAGTCGACTGATCCATACTCTTAAGGAAGTTGAAGCGATATATATAGGACATCATACGAAACATACATTAGATTTTATTATTCCAAAATAATGAATTGAAAATCTTCTTGAATCTTCTTAATTATGTGTGAAAAATTTGAAGAGGTTTCACCGCCTAGTAATCGAGATATTCATTGTCGAAAATGACAAGGTTAAGAATGGGCTGCTCTTATGGAAGCTTTCAAAAAATTGCAAACTTCAACAATAAATATCTCAATTTCACGACGGTGAACCATCGGCATATCCCGCCAGAAGTTTAATACTGTCTTAAGCTTTCTGTTTAAAAAGTTTTAATGTGCAAAGTTGGAAAATAGTTTTAACATAAGATACGCTTCAACCTCCTTAATAACTCTGCATAAAATCCTTTTCGTAATGAAATGAACTTAAATATTATTTACTATTAAAAAATCATTACAAGATTTCTTAATAATATTGTGCTATATATGATTGCCCGTGGTAATTTCTTTGAAAAAATATGGTCAAAGACTGTCCATTGACTTGTATACGAACCGCTTTTACATCCTTAAAATATAGACATTAGACATGCATACGTATATGCGAATAGAAAATGGCTGTTGTCACATTTAGCTTGACGATATAACTACGAAAGTATTTTAAGCGCTATATATAGTAACAAGTGTCTTTACATTTGATGTGATTTTTTTCTTGATTTGAACGCTTCTCAGAACAATTTCATAATGTTAAAATTACGAATTGCTAATGAAATACTTGTCCTC
The DNA here is from genome assembly GCF_019457755.1 of Venturia canescens. Classification (NCBI taxonomy): domain Eukaryota; kingdom Metazoa; phylum Arthropoda; class Insecta; order Hymenoptera; family Ichneumonidae; genus Venturia; species Venturia canescens. The sequence goes on along the minus strand of NC_057431.1, from coordinate 10,435,796 downwards.
CGATTGATATCATAAATTTTAATGTTATGCACCTAACTCAGATGATAACTTTTTTTACTCATTGCTTTTTTACTTATGGCTGGAGTGAATACGATGGATAAAATGCTTGGTAAATATACTACAAAAAGATCAACTTGGAGGTTGCCTCTAGCATTTTTCTACAATTTGTTTGTATTTGTATTTGCTGTAATGGCAATTTCCACGCGTCCAAAATCATAGGCATAGGGTGTAGGATATCCCGTACACACAAACTCCCTTTGGGGTCACATACTCACCACACTGGTGCAAATTTGCACTTCGACTTTTCAAAACTTTTTTTTCATCCATGAATGTACGCAATTCATCTTACAACGAGACTTGTTAAGGGTGAAAATTCCTTAGTAACCGATTACAATCATTGAAAAAATTGGAGAAACAAGTTTTATTAAAGAAAAATGACCAAATTGAAGAAAGGAATTTTGAAGTTCTAGACACCTAAAATTTTCGTGAGTGCAAATTTGCACCAGTGTGGTGAGGGGTTATAGATTGCATCCCTGCCACGGTAATTTCGTGTAATTATTCCGTAAGTGCGATTGTGTCTGCAGCTTCGATTATCTCAAAAGAAATTGCGTCGAGCCTACAATAAAGTGATTCCCGAGCTTTCGATTGAATGATTTATGAAAAATTGCTTTTATTTCTTTAGTTCTCCTTCATGGCACACATTTTTTTTTAGCTGTTAAAAAATATGAAAATCATATTCAAGAGCCTTGTGCTTGCCCACTCAATTATCCCACTCCGATTATTACTTTTTCGGAGATTGTCATTTTTTTGAACCCAACTTTCATGAATTCTATTTTTATATATGGATGATTGCGAAAGAATTGATCTCGCGCAACTGTATAATTCAAGACCTTTTCCGTATGTTGGGAAACTATCGTGAATGAGTCAAAATAACATTTCGACGAAGGAAAGCAAACCGGTTTCCAAGTCTTACGAGCGTAAGCATTTTCTGTTATGATAATCACGAAAATCTCATCAGTCAGAATGAAGCTACCGTGCTGGAATGTTTTCTTTTACCTTCTCGTGTCCGTAATGGTTTCCATGATCGTTGGCACTTCGAGTATAACCATGAAACCCGTAACTGTCACCCACTGGCCTGTCAAAGCGATTAAGGGACCGCGCCCAAACGGTCAGGTGAAGGATCTAAAAACTATTGTTCCAGTGGCCAATGGTACTTCGAACATGATCCCTATATCTAAGGAAATAGCCTTTCAAATGGTCCAGGGACCGTGCCCAAGTGATCGGACGAGGGATTCAAATGGTCATTGCCGCGAGTTCATGTAAGAATAATTTCTTTTTTTACACTCCCATTTCTCCTTAATTTCTTTTTTTCACAGGCGTGTAAAATTCAACGATAATCCATTCAAAACCTCCGTGAGATTGGCAATAAACATTTTTCTGTTTATCTTTTCTTATGGTTTGCATGTTTCTAATAATGCAATCAAAATTTTCGAACGGTATGAGGACCGATAATCGAGTTAGAGGTAGATTCTGAATATCATTTCGTTTTTTCTTCACATAATCGCTGTTTTATATACGAAATAAACGGAGTGCGGCGCAACCTAGGCTGGTTTCGTTTTTTTTTTTCAAATTATTGAGGTTGTTGTGCTACGGAGTTCACGAACTTACTATTACACTGCATGTTTCATTAAGGAGGGTGGATCACGAAATCAAAATAATCAGAATTTGATAAAATGTGGTGATAACATTCTTTGACATCAAGTATACAAATACAATTTTTTTCAAATTTTTTCACCACATGGTTATCGAATAATTGAGCGTTAAATCCAAGTTCTTATGCACGAGATGTATAACTGTATATATGTAAACTCTATGCTTATACACGTGAACATTAGTGCTGAATTACTCGAGAGCTATGTGGTAGAAAAATCTAAAAAAAATGTATATTGTCTTATATATTTTTAATGAATACATTTACCAAATTTTATGAAATTCTTATCATTTTGAAATTCTTCATATTTTTAACATGGTTTAGCATGGCAACATTGTATCGTCGCGATCCACCCTCTTAACCGGTTGACTGGTGAGCTTTTTTCCAGTTTTTGTGCCAAAACTGGTACGAGCCAATGTGTTACCGAAAATCACGATAATTTATTTCTGAGGGTTTTCAAGGTTGCTGATTCCATTTTCATGTGATAAAGCATGAAATTTTCGCAGTGAAAAATTAACAAATTTCACCCTGAACCCTTATTTTTCACATTTTTCGGGGGTAGCGAATTTTGTTTGATTTCGATGAAAGAGTCGAGTGTGATAAAAAACTAAAAATTTTCATGTCATATAGCATGAAAATCCATGGAAAAAACGAAAAATTTCACCTTCAACCTTCGATTTTCCCAATTTCCAAAGGTAGTGAGGTGAAAATTAAGTTCAAAAATCGACTCACCGACCCAAAAAACCATTGTATACCAATTTTTGTCCAAATCGGTTGAAAATTGAAAAAGTTATTTCAATATGTACACATATGATACAAAATCAGAATGAGCCCGACTTTTTTTTGTACATATATGATCCAATACCAGTCAACCGGTTAAGGAGGATCACGCGAATCTAATGGAAATTTTGAAATACGCTAGAAATATACAGCGTCCATTTATTCCCGGAATTTTTATGGGGTCTACCGTAACTGGAATGAAATTCGTAACCGTCGCCCACGGGTCCCTGGTGACAGGCCCGTGCCCAGCGGATTATATGAGAGATCGAAATGGTCATTGGCGCAAGATTTTTTAAACATTACGTCAACTCAGACCTCCGATTGTCCTCAGTTTTTTTTTAAGCATGAAAAATTCAATGCGTCTCTATCAAATTGCTCTGTGGAGCTGGTTAGACTGACAATAAATACTTTGCATAATAATTCTTCCTCCAATGCGTTTTCGTGCAGATTGCTTGTTTAAAATGAAGTCATCAGAATTATCGAAGCGTAAGGTGTACATCAGTATTCGAATTAGCTGTAAATTCTTTCTTATTTGATTTTATCTCAAAAGCTGAGATTACTATCGCTGAAATAATATAAATTCTGTTTTATTCGAGAGTAGAAGAGTGTGGCGGGAGCACACTGGCTTTTCTCTTCTTTTTCAATGCGCAACGCCAATTCACTGCCATATAACTGCTGATAAACTGCTGTGATCGTTCTATTACTGAAGAAACAAATTTTTAAAGTTTCTGAAAACAGTTAGAAGCGCGGAGATTCCGTGGAGCTCTCATGAATGTAGTTATCTCGAAATGCTACCACAACTAGAACCAAAATGAAAAAAAAATCCATGTGACTCATTCAAATGGCTCCTCGATTGTATTTGTCGCGTTGCAAAGTTCAAGAACTCCTTATTAGTTGAAAAATGTTTCAACTAATGAGGCCACGTTAATTTTATTTTATTTATTCATTTAATACGATTCATTTTGGATGTCAGTCCATATTAGGTTTTTCAACAATTAAATAGTTTCATGAAAATTCAATTTCAAAAAATTAGTTTCGAAACATGCAAATAAGTGAACCCTAGAACAGAATCAGAAAACGATCTTAATTATTTTTCCAATGATAGAAGTTTCACGATGAGCGGATTGGTTTTCGTTGTTCGATGACGAAGGGAATGGTGGTGTCTGTTGAAGTTGCTTTCGTGGACATCCAATAGTAAAAAATCTAAAAACCGGTTTGGAGCGATTGACCAATAATTCAAATTTTGGTCTTTCGAAAAAATATATTTACCAACGTTTCAATATCAAATTGATCATTTGTACTGCTATTTTGATAGAAATTCTTTAATGAATAATTCATTCGAAACATATTTTTTTGCATCTCTTTTCCCCCATCTCAAATGAAGGATATAAGCCAGCGTCAACGTTATGCGGTATCGGCGCACGATTCTTGAGCAGATATTGCATAAAATGATGGTCCCCTAAAATATATCCACGATTGCTATCACAGAATGAAAAAAAAAGTAAAAATTTCGCACCAATATATTTTTTTAATTTTGCAAATAATAAAAAAAAGAAATAGAAAAAGAAATCTAAAAAAAATCGAAATTCGGAAAAGCAATAGAATGAAATTTTGTCAAAAATTCTTTTTTTAATTCTTATTTAGGGGATGCTAGCAAAAAGTAAAAAATAAAGAGTAATAGGGAGATATTTTACAACCAATGAAATAAACAAAACGTTGTAATTAATCGAATATTGACTTAATTCATTATTTTGTCGCTATACACATGAAGATGAACTCCAATTCTAACACTTTTATTCCGTATGAACTGAATAAATCATTTTACGAAAAAAATCATCGGCATCAGTGAACGTCTGCAGTTTACATTGCGCAATAATTGTGCATATATTTTTACATGATATCATACTTCCGGATTGCTTTGATAGTGAAAATAGAGATTCGAGCCTTCACCCTAAGTCGATATATTACATGACAGTTGTAATTAATTTTTCATCATCTTCGTTGTTAATGGATAATATGGCATTTCAGTTTAATCGATAACATCGAAATTACCCCCGAGTATTGCCCCCTATTCAGCTGATAATATAAAAGAGCGAGATATACTTGAAGCTATTGTCAAATAACCAAAACGTCTCTTATTGAATTAAATCAATCAAGATTTCAACGAATTTTTAGAAAACTAACGATCTCCGGTGGAAGTTTTGCTTTTCTGCCTGCAATTGCAATAGTATTTTGGATTTTCTAAAAGAAAAACGTCCACAATTTCATACAGGAACGGTTGTATTTTTATTTTGTAATATCATTCGGCCGAATGCTGCACTATATCCTGAAAGGGACCACCTACGACATGCCTTGCACTGGACGAATAATCACGATTTATTGATATCCCACGATATTTTTGATATTTGGGAAACAGTGGCTATCGCCTGAACTCTAATTATACGAAAATATAAAAATTAAAGGAATTTCACGCTTTGAATGACAAAAATTCAATTTTCAAATCGAATTTTTGTGTTTCAAAGCGCAAATTTTTAATATTTTTGTATTATTTTAGTTCAGGGGATCGACACTGCTTTACAAAACAAAAATCTCTTTGGTTTTTTGATCTCAGATAAACGAATCCCCCGGGATCGTGGAAACCATGGAGAAACATGGGTCCCTGTGGAGTAGTTCAACACCAAATCTACTCGAGATAACAGAGTTAGAAAATTCTATCATAGAGTTAAATTACTGATAAATAAACCCTTCAAATTTCAAAAGTCGATGTTTCTTTTCCTCGCCGCAAAAAAATCGTGAAAAAACCCCAAAAAAATCCGGCTGCCACACGGGGTGCCCCCTTAAGACTATTGTAAATGAGCCAAAATATTCCAACAGAAGAAGACGAACCGGTTTCTAACATTATTACCAGTAACTCTCTACTGCTATGATACTCGCCAAAAGTTTCATCAGTAAAGATGAAACTACTGAGCTGGAACGTCATTTTTTACGGCCTCGTATCCATGATGGTTTTCGTGGTCACTGGCACCTTGTGCAAAACTACTACTCTTCGTCCTCCGGCTACCTATCTACCGCCACCACTTTTCCCAGCGGTGATCATGGCACCGTGCCCAGATGGTCATTTGAGAGATTCTAATGGTTCTTGTCGCAGGATCGCGTAAGGATTATTTTTTTTTAATACCACCATTTTTTCTCAAATCTCTTCTCGAGCATGAAAAATGCAATGATTCTCTGTTGAAAACTTTAGTGAGCCTGGTTAGATTGACGATAGACATCTGCATTACCTTTCTTCTGTTTTTGTTTTTTTTTGCAGTTTGTGTTTAAGGAGTTTCGGTACAGAAGTCAAAATATTAAGAAATTGATTAAATTTGGTGATAATGTGCTTCAACATCAAGTGCGAAAACTCAATTTTTTTCAAAATTTTCTTCTACTTAGTTATCGAGTAATTACACATTAAAGCAGATTTCTCATGCCCGGAATGTATACCTATATATATGGAAACGCTATGCTTATACACGTAAACTTTAGTGATCAATTACTCGATAACTGTGTAGAAGAAAAATCTTAAAAAATTTGTGTCGTCAAATTTGGCACTAAAGAATATGTTCACCAAATTTTATAAAATTCTGAACTTTTTGAATTTTTGAATTTTTTTAGCATGGATTAGCATGGCAACATTGTATCGCCTGTACCGAAACTCCTTAAGGAGGGTGGCTAGCGACGATACAATGTTGCCTTGCTAAACCATGTTAAATACATTAAAAATTTCAAAATGATAAAAATTTAATAAAATTTGGTGAACATATTCTTTAGTGCCAAATTTGAGAATACAAATTTTTTAAGATTTTTCTTCTGTACAGTTATCGAGTAATTGATCACTAAAGTTCACGTGTACAAGCATAGCGTTTCCTTCCGGGCATAAGAAATCTGCTTTAATGCATAATTACTCGATAACTAAGCAGAAGGAAGTTTTAAAAAAAATTGTGTCTCCGCACTTGATGTTGAAGAACATTATCACCAAATTTGATCAATTTCTTATCATTTTGACGAATGTAGCCATCGTCCTTAAAGTAGTTCGGCCATTCGATAAAGTACGACGAAGGTCCACTTTTTTTATGGTAACTGGTAGTTTAAAGTCGCCGATAACGTTAAGCACAGTTACGGGATCTCTTAGAGCGCTAAAGTTGGAATTATTTCATTTACAATTTTGAGTTTTTAATACCTTAAGGGATAACTCACAATAATATTAATTGGGAAAAAATTGTACGGTTTTCGAGCTTCGGAAAAGTTTATATCGTGAAGAAAATTCATCAGAGATTCCGTTTCTTTAAAAAAAAACCATTACTTTGCGGGGCTTTTGAGAAAGAAAACATGAAAAAACTTTAGTTTTTAGTTTTTTTTTTTTTAGTTTTTGAATGAGCTGCTGATATTATATCGATGTTATTAGAAAAATCGGGATCGGATTATAATAAATTAGGCCATCTACCGAGCTTCTGATTTATTTGTTGCGTTGCAGAATTCATGAACTGCTGACCTGTGCATTTTGATTTATTTTCGAACAGTGCCCCCATTTTCTGGAATTCACCCTAAGTCTACACTCAATTTCTTTCACCTTTCACTTATTTGCTTTCCTGCATGCAACACTTTAACGATAGCATTGGCCGACTGACACCCGTGGTATATTTTATTTAATATTTTTCTGTTTTATTCATTTTAAGGAGGGTGGATCACGAAATTAAAATAATCAGAATTTGATAAAATTTGGTGATGACATTCTTCGGCATGAAGTATACAAATACAATTTTTTTACAATTTTTTTACCACATGGTTATCGCATAATCGAGCGTTAAATCGAAGTTCTTATGCACGAGATGTATAACTGTATATGTGTAAACTCTATGCTTATGCACGTGAACTTTAGTGTTCAATTACTCGAGAGCTGTGTGGTAGAAAAATCTGAAAAAAATTTATATTCTCTCATATATTTTTAAAGAATACATTTACCAAATTTTATAAAATTCTTATCATTTTGAAATTCTTAATATTTTTAACATAGTTTAGCATATGGCAACATTGTATCGTCGTGATCCACCCTCCTTAAAGCATCATACGTGAATGTTCAACAACATTGATTTTTTCCACGAATAAATAACGATATAGAGAAATGAGGCAAAATCGGAACCATCCGGGAGTGTTTTTCCTTCAAAATCCGTCTAAAATAGTTATATCTCCGATACTATTAGAAACTCCCAACTATGATTATATATTAAATTGCTCGGGAGAACGCCCAGAATGACGTATTAAAAAATTAGCGCGATTGGAGGTGAAGCCCGTTTTCTGAATATTTACCACAATTTTATCTCCAACATAAGAAGCTTTCCTTGTTCAACTAAAGTTGAATGTAAGCTTTCGTTTTTCGATATCTAAAAAATTGGTGTCCGTTGAGGTTCTTTTTGGTGTTCACCTAGCAGCGAAAATTTTATAAATTGGTTTAGAGTGATTGATTACCGACTGAAACTCCGTCTTTTGAAAAAAATTTTTACGCATGTTCCCACGAAATTGATCGCACGTAACAATGTTTCCAATTCATTTCAAGAGTCTTCTTTAATAGTTATTTCTACTGTATACAACGTATTTGAAATTTTGAATAATTCCGAATAATTTTTCGTTTTTAATCAATATCCTTCTCGACTCGATACGTCTCTTTGCATGATCCACCTAATATTACACATCTGATATGCTCCGATAGTATATTTGTTGATACGCAGTATGAGAGGGGCAACTGGGGAAATTAATCTGCGTTTTCTCAGGTGAAAAACAGATGGAAGATTGTATTAAACTCTGATTTCCTTTGAAACAAAGTCTTTATAATTTTGGAATTGAAATTGGAAATGAAACTGTCTCACTGGACTGCATGAAAATCTTATAAACATGTGCCTTCGGTGCATTGAGTGTGTTGTTCGCTATCACGCGTGCCATCAGTTACAAGTTTACTAAATATCTAAATTTGCTTTGTTTGTTACAGAAAGTGAGACCGTTCCAAGTTGAGTTCGTCGAGGATCATCTATAAAAGAAGAAAGATTCACTCTGTGTCCCATCGTTAAATAATGCGACGTGGAAAATTTATATGTTCTCTTCGAAGAAAAAGAACTTTCGTCGAGTTCAACATTAATGGAACGATAACTCATAAGATTTTTATTTATCACACTTTATTTGTTAATATAGGCTTGAGATGTCGAATAGGACGTTAGTAACTTGCTCAGCAGTCTAACATCGTGTCCTAGTGTGTACGACGAATAAATATGCATTAACTAATCAGAGATCTGAAAGTTATCATTATTTTTTACTCTCTGGGTAAATCGATATATGTTTTTTTATTATACATCGTTACATTTGTTCAGCAGGTTATTAATTGTAAAGAAAAATTCTGATATCATTAATTTAGCCTGGAATGGTCCCCCATTTCGTTAAGAAACAAAAAGTGCGGAAAAAATTCCCTACAGTTGGGTGTATTTACATAAATACTTTTATCACATAAAATAATATGAAAAGATAAAAAAAAGGTAAGACGCATTCAAGAAAAAGCCTTTGTTGAAGTTAAATTTTAGCGCAATATAATTTTCCTCTCATATACAATGGTTCACACGTATATTTAAAAATAAAAACGATTACAAAAATGAGAAAAACAAAGAAAACTGATTTAATCACTAAAATGAATTTGGCGACAATTTTGCGTTTTCAAAAATCGATGCACGCATTTCTCGTAAGAAGTATCTTCATTTCTATTAAGATACATTTTTTGCGTATATTTTGCATGCGATTCCAAACAAACTAATATGTCCATGTGCCTTTTTTGAATTCTGCAGCGCATGATTATCGTGGTTATCGATAAGCATACTACACACCAAGTCAACGTGAAATAGATCTTTTATTTTCAATTTTAAAATAAAGAAAAAAAAATCAGTCCGTAATTTCCATTTAACAATTACTTTTTCAAGGAGGAACAATCCTTTTTGGCCAACACCTCTTTCAAAATCATTAAAGTCTCGAAGTCTTCACTCATAATTGCTTGTTTCAATGCATTGGCACTTTTTTCAAGTATGTTAAGAGCTTTTTTCTTCAACGTGGCGCAACGATACTTATCCGCAACGAAAAAGTTTTTGATGACGTTTCCTTCAGAAATATTTTCCAACAAAAAATTTTCGCACAAATCTTTCAACTCGCAAACCTGATATTTGTCTGCCAACAACAACATTTCTTCAACTTTATTTTTCAAATCATTCAATTCCCCAGTGTACAAGTACTTGAGAAATTCCTCAAAGATCTCAGCTGTTGTATCAACAATTTCAACTGTGCTCGTATCTTTCTCTTTCATGTCGCTTAAAAACATTGCTTCGAAAACTTTGCTTCGTAGTGCGAGGACAACTTTATGAGCAGGTAACTCTTTATCATCAAATACAAAAGTTACATCACTAAATGTCTTCTTCTCATATAAAGTTTCTGAGCTTCGTATAACTTTTGTTGTTGGTATTTGGCGGGGAAAGCTTTGAAATGTGGGAAATTTGAAGATGAGAAACTTCACCGTGATATATCTCGATGTGTCACCCAAATAATTTAGACCATCTTTTAAAAGAACATCCAATTCTTTTTTTTCAAGTGATATCTCAAGCCCTGGGGGATAAATAATCCTGGGAACTGGATGCGAATAACATCTCTCAAATTGTTTTACTGTATTGATAGTAATCTGAATTTTCATTGCCAAAAAACGTGAAGAATCTGAAAACTCAATAGCTAGAAGATTTTTGAGATTCTTTGGTTTGAAGGACAACTGGCAAGTGCACTCATCTATTCCGTCAAGGGGGAACGAATCAGATAACAACCCTTGGGAATACGTCGTGTCGTACAGCAGAGACCAATCACGCAAAATCCATTTAAACTCTGTAAGAGATTGGTTTTCCACTGCCATTTCTGTAGTGTGTTCCAAATATGATAGTCCATAATTCCCCGAGTACCGACCAGAAATCATCTTATCTACAATATTAATTCAAGCTAAGACATTAACATTGAGATAAAACTATTTCCGGGTATTTTTGAATGATTAAATAAACAAAATTGTAAACAGAGAAGGTTCACAGCTATATTTTCAGCAGGGTGGAATACCTTAGAAGGTATACGGTGCAAAAGCAGTCAGAATTTCATTGCGATATTGGTATTTCGATATAAAAATATTTAAAAATTCGTTTAAATAACACGATTCTGGGTGTGATCTTTTCTGTTTTTTTTTTTCATCTGCACATAAATCATTGAAAAATACAAAAAATAATGAAAATACGCTGACGGTTAGTATGTGTGCCATGTCAGTTTTTACGTCGCTAATGAAGATCATTATTACACGAGCTTTACACATATGTTGCACTACTGAAAAACTAGACCCAGATTTGTACCACTTAAAGGCACTTTTTAAAACGTTTTGGTAAATATTTATAAGTGGTCCTTTTAGGAAGAAGGTTCCACAATTTGTTTAATGTACTATTATTGAAATAAAGAATATGTTTCACTTCGACCCAATGATATTACTCACGTATTAAAAGTTTTGCAAACCCACCCAATGATTCTGCTCACACATCGAAAGTTGAAACCCACCCATTGATTTCGCAAACACATACAAAGATTGAGTTCTTGACATATCATTGTTATACATCTTTAAAAAAAAATATTATTTTACAAATTATGGTATCGAGCTTTGGATGAGTTTGAAAAAAATTTCTACAACAAAATTTATCATAATTTTACCTGCAGGGCAATGTTGATTCAGTAATTATATTTTGTTTTTCAGATTTTATCTCTTTCTATACTTTTGGTTGGAAGTGATCACGTGCTTCAGTAATTAGTATACTCAGTGACGGATGATGTAACCCTATTGATCAGGTTCTTGTAAAAGCAGCTGTTGAAATTACAAAAAAAATCATTAACACATAATCATCAATTTTGCATTTATCTTTCCTGTTGCTATTGATATAGTTAAGATAGTTGCTATTAATTCAACAAAAAACATAGTTTGACTGGAACGGAGATTAAATGTCAGTCTACGCTGTTCCTTTCTTCTTTTTTTATGAACCTGTCAACAGCATGGAAGAATTTTTTTTTTATAAATTCTAAGCAGATGGAATTACTGATCTGTAACAATTTCTGATGAAACATGAACATCTATTCTGTGTATAGTGTAAAAAAATGGCTGACCTGCGAATATTCAAAATAGAAAATATTTAACTTTCTTGACTAGTTATTAATAAATGGATTGCTAATTATTTGGTGGTTTCTTTATCCTGATTATACCTGCTAGAAATATGAAGATGACTCAACGACTTCGTTGATTCCGTTGATTCAGTTCTCGCTGATAAATGATAACCACGAACGTCAGCAATGAGATTTTCGATCTTTATTTTAGTGATTCAATACAAGACACTGACCACAGCTCGTATCGAAACTTGCTGAAACAATTCAGAAAAAAAATTACTTTTTTCATTATTGACATGCAATAATTGGCTTTTATTCTCATTTTTTGATCGAATAACCCAAAATTATTCGGTGCATGTGTAGCCAGCGTAAGTATTTTTCGTAACAGCAAAACAAAAATATATAAAATTTTTATGGAATAAACTTACACGAGAGAAAGACTTTTCTACAATGGACAATGGCACAATGGCAGAGTTCGTTACTGTCCGATCTGCTTTTGTGTCCGAGACTGCAAAAATCCAATTTCCATCTAATTAATCAGGATAATTCTAATTAACAGAGTAATCTTTTACCTTGAGAGCAGATGAAAATGTGACAGTTTTCGAAAAATTGAATAATTTTAAAAACTGTCTTCCGTTTTTACTTGTTGAAACTTTTTATCAACACAGGGATTAAATTTAAAAAAAAGAATTGATCATCGAACATTATAATCATTTTGCAAATGCAGAAAACAATTTATTTTATCGTGTTTTATCGCTGCCCTTCAAGAAGGGAACTACTGTCGAAACTGTTGAAAGTTCCATGTCCCATTGTTTTTACGAAATACTAGTGATAGCAGTATTGATTAATCGTACGTATTCGGACACAGCTAAACAAACAAGTTTACTCAGCATTCCAGTAGAAGAGTTTGAAATTTCGATGAGTCGAAATTAAGTCCAACAGATATAGTGAATTTAAAGTTCCTTCAGCAAATGTTGACCTACGATTCGTAATATTACGTTTGATAAAAAGGAAATTTCTTACTAACTTTCAGATTGTTGCAAATTTTGCCAACTTTTGTAATATTTCAAGTGTTTCTACTTTGTGCATAAAAAGTGGGCTATGGATTCAGAACACAACAACAAAAAATGATGAAGGTGTTGAAGTTTGGTCCCTCGTTGAGCGCAGATTTCTTCAGATGAAAAAGTTTATTTGTTTATTGTAATATATTTTTAAAAAATCTTTTTATTGGTTCATTGATGGTTGAGCTTGTTTCCACACAATCATGTTTGTTCTGATAACTGTAGATTGAAAAGGATTCTTATATTTGTAAAAAGATTTTACACAATTGAACAACATTTCTTAAGTTTATTCAACAGGATCACAAATATTTTTTTGTTTTCTACAGGATTCTGTTGCTCTTCAGACAAGCATGGTTGAAATTGTTTTTTTCACAATACATCAAGTTAGAACATGGTCCAATTGCTTGTACTTATATATACATGGACACCTTAACAAAAAAAGATTACATTCTTGCAATATTTTATTAAAAATTATCTGTAAAATAAGGTGTATCATTTATCGGAACATACAGCTGGCAATGAGAAATAAACTTAGGCTATTATTATTCGTTTCGCTTTAGCTTACTCAATTTAATACATTAGAGTGATCAAAATTAGACTACAGCACATAGATCGATGAAAAAAAATAAAGTGAATAAAAAATAAAATAAAAAGGTGCAAAAACAGTCAAGTCTCATTCGAATAGAAGCTTTCTTATACGGTTTTTATCTCATATACAATGAACCGCACAGCTATAAAAATGAAAAAAGAAAAAAAAATACAGTACTGTTGGAATCATTAAAAAAAATGGAATGCGACGATAATTTCGCGTTTCCAGAAATAGATACACGCATTTCTCGTGGGAAGCATCCCTCATTTTTATTATGCGTCTTTTTTCAAATTTGCAGCGCATATTTTTTGTTTTCAATTATAAAATAAAGAAAAAAATGTATTCAGTCGTTTCCATTGAGAATTTACTCCTTGAGAAAACTGTCTTTGGCGATCGCCTCTTTCAAAATCTTTAAAGCTTCGGGATTTTCACTCATAATTACTCGTCTCATAGCATCGACACTATTTTGAAGAATGTCAAGAGCTTTTTTCTTCAATGTGACGCAACAATGCTTATCCGCAAAGAGAAGGTACTGTGCAACATTTTTTTCACAGACGTCTCTCAACATACAATTTTCACACATTTCTTTCAACTTGCAAACCTGATATTTGTCTGCCAAAAACAACATTTCTCCAACCTTATTTTTCAAATCATTCAATTCCCCAGTGTACAAATACTTGAGAAATTCCTCAAAGATTTCAGCTTTTGCGTCAACAATTTCGACTCTGCTCGTATCTTTCTCTTTCATTTCGCTTAAAAACATTGCTTCAAAAACTTCGCTCCGTACCGCGAGGACAGCTTTATGAGCAGGTAATTCTTTATCATCGATGACGAAAGTTACATCGCTCAGTGTCTTTTTCTCATATAAAGCTTTCATGCTCCGTATAACTTCCATTGTCGATATTTGATGGGGCAAGATTTGAAATTTGGGAATTTTGGAGATAGAAAACCTCCCTGTGATTTTGTTCGTTGCATCTCTATGAAAAAATAATTTGTCTTCAAAAAGATGAATATTTTTTTTTTGTCCAGGTGATATCTCAAGCCCTGGGGGATATATAATCTTTGGAACTGGTTGCAAATAACTACTCTCAAATTTTTCTCGTCCATTGATAAAAATCTGAATATTCATTGCCAAAAAATGTGAAGAATCTGAAAACTCAATAGCTAGAACATTTTTGCGATTCTTCGATTTGAAGGACAACTGGCAAGTACACTCATCCATTCCCTCAAGAGAGAAGGAATCAGATAACAATCCTTGAGAATATGTCTCGTCATACAGCAGAGACCAATTATGCAAAATCCATGTAATCCATGTAACTCGAGTGATGTATTGCTTGTTTGCTTCTATTTCTGTAGAGTGTCCTAAATATTCCGGCTCGTTCGCACACGCCGTAAACCGATGCGAAATCATTTTATCTACAATATTTATTAAAGCCAAGGCATGAACATTGAGAAAATACTATTCTTGGATATTTTCAATTGAAGCTCCATGCTCACTTCAGTCCATATTAATGGAAAGATTTTCAGCAAGAAGGAATGACGTGGAAGTTGTAATGTTCAGAAGCATTCAGTATTTCGTTGCGATATTGGTATTCTTTAGATATTAAAAATATTTAAAAATTCGTTTCATTTACACGATTGTTAGTGTAACATTTTTTTAATTCTGCGTTGTTTTTTTCTTCTATACAAGAAATGAAGAATACGAGGTGGTTTGTTCGCGTGCCATGACAGTTTTACGTCACTCATGAGGATTTTTTTATACAAGTTCTACACGCATTTACACTACTGAAAAAACCAGACCCAGATTCAAACCATTTAAAGGAACTTTTCAAATTTTTTACATAAATTCAATCAAAATTGAATGGGAAATCTGGAATTCCGACAGATTGAGTTTTTCAGCATATCATTCTTATATTTCTTCCGAAAAGAATAATATTTCACAAATTTTAAAGTGAAGGTTTTAATGATTTTGAAAAAAAATTAGATTATCAATTATAATTGTACAACACAATTTATTATAATTTTACCTGTGGGTCAATGTTGACTTGAAGATTATATTTCGTGTTTCAGGTTTCTTTACTTTTTATATTTTTCACTGCAAGGAGTGATCACGTGTTTTAGCAATCAATATACTCAGTGGCGAATGATGCAATCCTACTGATCAAGTTCTTGTAAGAACAGTTGAGAAAATAACTAAAAAAAAAAAATTATCAACACATCATCAATTATGCAAGTTTCTTCCCTGAATGCGCAATGGTTATTCCAACTTATCAGGTTCAAGTGCATCGTTTGTGAAAAAAATGTGAAAATTGCGACTTGAACTCAATATTCTTTCATACAAAGATCGCTTAGCCCCAAACAATTATGATGAATCATGTGAGCAATTAGTTGAAACTAGAAATATTCCAAGGACTACATCGTAGCTGAATTTTTACAAATAATATAGCCGACTGTCGTTTCTTCAAAACAACGATTTTAGAATATTTTCCAAATATGATATACCTACTTGTGTAAAAGGAACGTTTTTTAAAATAGAAAATAAAAAAAATTATTTACGTTTTCATTTTAACTGATGTTGAAAACGTTACTTTGATTTACAATATATAGAAACGATAGGAGTCATTAATTCAATGATAAAAATAGTTTGACACTAACGGAGATTGAATGTTAGTCTATGCTGTTTCTCTCTTTTTTTTTTCACGAATGTATACAGGTCGTTATTCTTTCTGATGCTTTTGTCTCATCTACTGATGAGTGGGATTTTTTTTGGGTCTCTATTCTTAGAGTCCCTAAAACTTTTTTCATTTGATTCATATGGACAGCTTGGAAGAATATTTTTTTTATAAATTCTGAGCGTATAGAATTACTGATCTGTAAGCTTAAAGTAACGATTTCCAATGGAACATGAGCATCTGTATGAAAAAATGGCTTACCTAATATCTACTATGGAAAATAATTTATTTCCTTGGCTAATTATCAATGAATCGATTACTAATTTTTTCATGATTTTTTTATCGTAATTATACCTGCTAGAACATAATGACGACTCAACGACTTCTTTGATTCCGTTAATTCACATAGATCTCGTCGATAAATGTGACCACGCACGTCAGCAATGAGTTTTCGATCTTTGTTGTGGAATACAAGACACTGACCACAACTCGTATCGAAACTTGCTAAAAGAATTATGAAAAAAATGTATTTTTTCATAAATGACATGTAATAATTGGCTTTTTTCATTTTTTGATTGAATAACCCAAGATTATTCGATGCATGCATCAACAGTAAGTATTTTTCATAACTGCGGAATAAAAATATAAATTTTTTTATGGAATAAATTTACACGAGAGAGACGAGTTCGTTACTTACTGTCTGATATCTGCTTTGTTACGGAGATCGCAATATTTGTATACGAAACTGAAGAGAAGGGAGGGCCATTTCCTACAAAAAAACGCGGCAAACGTTCCGAGAATTTACCCACACAGGGAACGTTCTTTCTTCGACTGCGCTGTAACCAACCACGCTGTAACGCAACACAATGCAGTGGAGAGGTGTCGCCCTGCCAGTGCGTACCCACGGAAAGCAAAACTAAAAATGGCGGGAACCCCGAAGGTCAAGAAGAGCTCATCATTTACGCAGATAAAACTATAATAACCGCGATGGTACTAATCGTACTAATTATCTATAATAATAATGAAATTAAAAGAAAATTAAGTTTGTTGTTAGCAAAAAAATTTTGTTTTAACGACAAGAACGATGCAATTTTCCCCGATCAAAAATTCGATGCCCACGTTTTTCACTGCAACTTTCATCGCGCGTAGAATGCAAAAATCCAATCTCCATCTAATTAATTAACAAAAAAATTAACTCTTACAATATTTTATCGAAAAACATCTGTAGAATAATATGTTTAGTGTATCGGAACATACAACTGACAATGACAAAGGAACTTGGGCTGACGAATTGTTTTGTTTCGCTTCAACTTACATAATTTAATATATTGATGTCATTACGATTTGACTACAGCACCAAACGATAAAATTAATAAAAAAAAAAAAAAAAAAAAAAAGTAAAAAAAAAAAGTAAAAAAAAGTAAGCCACATACAAGTGAAGGTCTCTGTTGAAGTCAAGTTTCAATGCAATATCATGTTCCGTTCATATACAATGGTTCGCACATCTATAAAAATAAAATCTTATACAAAACAAAAACGCAACTGTTAGAATCGTATAAAAACGAATAAAATTTGGCGACAGTATCGCATTTTTAGAAATAGATGCACGCATTTCTCGTAAGTATCCCGCATTTCTATTTAAATGTGTTAGGATAGATTTCTTGCACGTATTTTACATGCGATTACCAAACTACGTAGCACGTCCATGTGCCTTTTTACAAGTGTGCAGCGCGTAATTGTGGTAGTTATCAATTAGCATATTACACACTAACTCAACGTGGAATACATCTTTTGTTTTCAATTGCAAAATAAAGAAATAAAATCTTTGTGTAATTTTCACTTACAACTTACACCTATTCAGGGGAACAATCTTCCTTGGCTAACACCTCTTTCAAAATCGATAAAGTCTCGGAGCTTTCACTCATGATAGCTTGTTTCAATACATTGGCATTGATTTGAAGGATGTTCGTAGCTTTTTTCTTTAATGTGGCGCAACGATACTTATCCGCAACAATAAGGTTCTTTATAACGTTTACTTCAGAAATATTATCCAAGAAAAAATTTTCGCACATATCTTTCAACTCGCCAACCTGATATTTGTCTGCCAATAACAACATTTCTTCAGCCTTATTTTCCAAATCATTCAATTCCCCAGTGTACAAATACTTGAGAAATTCTTCGAAGATTTCGGCTTTTGTGTCAACAATTTCAACTGTGCTTGTATCTTTCTCTTTCATGTCGCTTAAAAACATTGCTTCGAAAACTTCGCTTCGTAGTGCGAGGACAACTTTATGAGCAGGTAACTCTTTATCATCGAATACGAAAGTTACATCACAAAATGCCTTCTTCTCATATAAAGCTTCTGAACTTCGTATAACATTTGTTGTCGGTATTTGGCGGAGAACGCTTTGATGATATTCGGGTATTTTAGAGATGGAAAACTTCACTTCGATTTGATTCGTTTTATCATTCCGACCACCATAAATGTTTTTTAATAGATCATCCAAACTTTTCTTTTCAAGTGATAACTTCAATCCTGGGGGATAAATAATCCTGGGTACTGGGTGCAAATAACATTTCTCAAATTGTTGTTCGTTATTGATGAAAACTTGAATTTTCATTGCCAAAAAATGGGAAGAATCAGAAAACTCAATCCCTAAACAATTTTTCAGATTCTTTGGTTTGAAGGACAACTGGCAAGTACACTTATCTGATTCTATTCCTCTAAGAGGGAAAGAATCAGATAGCAGTCCTTGGGAATACGTTGTGTCGTATAACAAAGACCAATCACACAAAATCCACGTAAAATCTGTAAAGTGTTGATCGTTCGCTTCCATCCTGATGGAGTGTGACAAATATGCCGCTCTACTTTCAGACCCTGCGCACTGACGAGAAATCATCCTATCTACAATATTAATTCAAGCTAAGTTATTAACGTTGAGATAAAACTATTTCTGTATATTTTCAAATCGTCGAATGAATATAACAATTAAAAAAGAGAATTTCCATAACTCAGCTAGTCCAAGTAACTCGGAAGTTATAATGTGCAAAAGCATTCAGAATTTTGTTGAGGTTTTGAAAATATTAAGGTATGAAATGTTTAAAAATTCGATTCCAGGTGTGATCCTCTTGAGTCCTGTATTTTTTAATCCACGTCTAAAATAATGAAAAATGCGAGACTGTTTGTTCGTGTGCCACGACAGTTTTCACATATCACATGGAAATTATTTTTCACAAGCTTTACATATATTTTACAATATTAAAGAAACCAGTCCCAAATTCGTGTCACTTAACAGCATTTTTAAAACTTTTTTGCTTGATTTGAATCAAAATTGATCGCGCATTCTGAAATTTCTGAAAGATTGAGTTTCTCAGGATATCATTGTTATATTCTTTCAAAATTCATTGTTTCTTTCAAAAAGATATATTTAAAAAATTATCGTATCAAGGTTTTGATGAATTTAAAAACATTTGTACAACAAAATTCATTATGATAGTTTTACCTGCGGGTCAACGTTGACTTGGCAATTATATTTTGTGTTTCAGATTTCGTCTCTCTGTATTTTTGACTGCAAGTAATCACGTGCTTCCGCAATTGGTATATTTGGTGATGGATGATGCAACCGTTATGATCAGGTTCTTGTAAGAGAAGTTGTTGAAATAACTAAAAAAAAAAATCATCAGCACATTCATCAACTTTGCATTTTTCTTCCCTCAATTTGAAATGGTTACTTCCAACTTGTCAATAGCTCGATAGATCGAGTACATTGTTCGTGAGAAAAAATGTAAAAATTGCAACTTATAAACTTGTTATCCTTTCGTACGAAGATCACTTTGCCCCATATAAGTGATAAATAATCTGAGCACTTACAGTTGAAACTGAAAATATCATTAAGCCTATAACGTAGTTGAACTTTTACAAATACGTGAAAAAAAATAACGAACGAGTTTCTATAATAATATACAGCAGACTACGCAGTTTTTTATAGTGTAAAAAAATCGCTGACCTATCATTCAAATTAGTAAATATTTCATTTCCTTGACTTATTAATGAGTCGATTGTCAATTATCACGTGGTTTCACTATCGTAATTATACCTGCTAGAATAGAATGACGACTCAACGACTTCTATGATTCTGTTAATTCAATTCTCGCTGATAAACCCGAGCACGCACGTTAACAATGCGATTTCGATATTTAGTGATGGAAGTGGATGGAACACAGGACACTGACGCGACAGCCCGTATCAAAACTTGCTGAAACAATTGTGAAAAAATTACTTCTTTCACAAATGACTGCAACAATTGTCTTTCCCAGTTTTTCGATTGCAAATTATCCGGTACATTGTATTTTTCGTAAAAGAAAAAAATATAAAATTTTTGTAGAATAAACTCACACGTGAAAATCTTGGCCGAGCTCGTTACTGTCTGATCCATTTCGTTACAAAGAACAAAGAACCCAATATTCGCAGTTACACCAGTGTATACGAAGATAAAGAGGGCGATAGGTAGGCGATTTCCCAGAAAAAAAGCCCGCCAAACGTTCTGATGTGGTTCTGATTCTTGGACTGTACTATGGATGGTATAGGGTCTAAATTGCCTGAAAATGGCGTCTTCGCAATTTCCGGTCGGCCGAAAGTCACTAGCCGAAAATATCTAACATATCAAGAGTAATAAATATAATGTACGCAACCAACACAATGCAGCATGCATCGACCGTAAGGCCTGCTACACACGGTCAATAATATTGTGCAATGGCCTAAGTATTTTTCGTAACAGCAAAACAAAAATATATAAAATTTTTATGGAATAAACTTACACGATGGAAAAACT
Organism: Venturia canescens; assembly: GCF_019457755.1. Classification (NCBI taxonomy): domain Eukaryota; kingdom Metazoa; phylum Arthropoda; class Insecta; order Hymenoptera; family Ichneumonidae; genus Venturia; species Venturia canescens. Next base: position 10,414,917 of record NC_057431.1, on the reverse strand, counting down.
ACCCACAATGGACGAGCTCGTTACTGTTCAATTTGCTTTGTTAGGCCTGCTACACACGGTCAATAATATTGCACAGTAATATTGCACAATAAGTTTGTATGGTGTGTAGTGCGCCATAAATTTAAGGTAGCTCAAACTTCTGTTCAATGATTGCGCAATGTTTCAATACTACATCTACACGTTCAATAATATTGTGCAATCACCTATATTGCGCAATATTATTGACCGTGTGTAGCAGGCCTTAGACTGCACTATGCGCTCGCAATGGGCGCGTTCAGGGAGTCGCTATTTGCGCTAAAAATACAAGATATAGTAATATCATTCAATGATAATTTTAGCGTTTGTAGCGCAAATAGCGACTCCCCGAACGCGCCCAATAACGCAGTGGAGAACGTGAAAGCAAAACCAAAAATGGCGGGAATCCGAAATTCAAGAGGATATACGTACGTGCATCCCAATGTCGGACATATACAGCTAAAAACGAAATTCCATCCAGTATTCCAGTAAGGGAGTTTGAAATTTAGATGAATAGGAATTTCTCCGAAACTAATGAAACATTTCTTGAGTTTGAAATTTTAGTGAGTCGAAATTTAGTCCAACCGATGTAAGAAAATGAATATTTAGCAGACTTATCCCTATGAATGTTTCTTCAAGAAATTGAGCTACGATTCATCATGTTTGATAAACTGGAAATAATCTCTTACTAACTTCCCAATTGTTATGAATTTTACCAACTTTTGTAATATTTCAAGTGTTGTACTCAGTGCATAAAAAGTGGACAATGGGTTGAGGACACAAGAACAAAAATGATAACACCCTTCAAGTTTGATCTCTTGTCGAGCACAGATTTCTCCAGATGAAAAATTTTTATTTTTCATCGCAGTACTTATTTTCCATCTTTTTACCGATTCGTAGATGGTTGAACTTGGCAAACATAAACTCATTCTCATAACTGTATAGATTGCAAAGGATTCTTATGTTTGTTAGAAAATTCTAAAAAATTGAACAGCATTTCTTCAGTTTATTCAACACGATCTCAAATGTTTTTTGGTTTTCTGTATTCTGTTGCTCTTCAGACATGTATGATTGAAGTTGTTTTTTCAGAATACATCAAGTTTGAACATGGTTCAATTGCTTGTACATACATGGACATCGATTTCTTAACAAAAAAATTAATTCTTACAATATTTTATCAAAAAATATCTGTAGAATAATATGTTTAGTGTATCGGAACATACAACTGACAATGACAAAGGAACTTGGGCTGACGAATTGTTTTGTTTCGCTTCAACTTACATAATTTAATATATTGATGTCATTACGATTTGACTACAGCACCAAAGATAGGTGAAAAAAGATAAAATGAATAAAAAAAAATGAAACGAAAAGGTAAAAACAAAGTAAGCCACATACACGTACACGTGAAGGCCTTAGTTGAAGTCAAGTTTCAATGCAATATCATGTTCCGTTCATATACAATGGTTCGCACATCTATAAAAATAAAATCGTATACAAAACAAAAACGCAACTGTTAGAATCATATAAAAACGAATAAAATTTGGCGACAGTATCGCATTTTTAGAAATAGATGCACGCATTTCTCGTAAGTATCCCGCATTTCTATTTAAATGTGTTAGGATAGATTTCTTGCACGGATTTTACATGCGATTACAAACTCCGTAGCACGTCCATGCGCCTTTTTACAAGTGTGCAGCGCGTAATTGTGGTAGTTATCAATTAGCATATTACACACTAACTCAACGTGGAATACATCTTTTGTTTTCAATTGCAAAATAAAAAAATAAAATCTTTGTGTAATTTTCATTTACAACTTACATCTATTCAGGGGAACAATCTTCCTTGGCTAACGCCTCTTTCAAAATCGATAAAGTCTTGGAGCTTTCACTCATGATAGCTCGTTTCAATACATTGGCACTGTTTTGAAGGATGTTGGTAGCTTTTTTCTTCAATGAGGTGCAACGATACTTATCCGCAACAATAAGGTATTCCATAACGTTTTCTTCAGAAATATTTTCCAAGAAAAAATTTTCGCACATATCTTTCAACTCGCAAACCTGATATTTGTCTGCTAACAACAATATTTCTTCAGACTTATTTTTCAAATCGTTCAATTCCCCAGTGTACAAATACTTGAGAAATTCTTCGAAGATTTTGGCTTTTGTGTCAACAATTTCAACTCTGCTTGTATCTTTCTCTTTCATGTCGCTTAAAAACATTGCTTCAAAAACTTCGCTCCTTACTGCGAGGACAGCTTTATGAGCAAGTAATTCTTTATCATCGAATACAAAAGTTACATCACTAAGTGTCTTCTTCTCATATAAAGCTTTCGTGCTTTGTATAACTCCCGTTGCCGGTATTTGCCGGAGAACGCTTTGATATTCGGGCATTTTGGAGATGGAAAACTTCACTATGATGTTTTTTATTATATCGGACCGATTACCAAAATTGCTTTTTAACAGAAGATCCAATCCTTTTTTTTCCAGTGATAACTTTAATTCTTGGGGATAAATAATCCTGGAAACTGGGCGTGAATAACAACTCTCAAATTGTTGTTCTTCATTGATAAAAATCTGAATTTTCATTGCCAAAAAACGTGAAGAATCAGAAAACTCAATCGCTAATAACTTTTCTGGATTCTTTGGTTTGAAGGACAACTGGCAAGTACACTTATCTATTCCGTTAAGAGGGAAAGAATCAGATAGCAGTCCTTGGGAATAGATTGTGTCGTACAACAAAGACCAATCACACAAATTCCATGTAAAATCTGTAAAGTATTGATCGTTCGCTTTTATGCTGGTGTAGTGTAACAAATATGCCGATCTATTTTGAGTCCCTGCGCACTGTTGAGAAATCATCTTATCTACAATATTAATTCAAGCAAAGTTATTAGCGTTCAGATAAAACTATTCCTATGTATTTTCAAATGGTTGAATGAATATAACAATTTAAAAAGAAAATTTCCATAGCTAATTTCACAGTATTAACATGCAGTGAAATTAGATTTTCAGCAGGGCCAAATAACTTGGAAGTTGTAATGTGCAAAAGCAGTCAGAATTTTGTTGAGGTTTTGAAAATATTTAGGTATGAAATGTTTAAAAATTCGATTCCAGGCGTGATCCTTTTGAATCCTGTATTTTTTAATCCACGCAAGAAAAAATGAAAAATGCGAGGCAGTTTGTTCGTGGGCCATGACAGTTTTCACGTATCACATGGAAATTATTTTTACACAAGCTTTACATACATTTACAATATTAAAGAAACCAGTCCCAAATTCGTGTCACTTAACAGCATTTTTAAAACGTTTTTGCTTGATTCGAATCAAAATTGATCATGCATTTCAAAATTTCTGAAAGATTGAGTTTCTCAGCATATCATTGTTATATTCTTTCAAAATTCATTGTTTCCTTCAAAAAGATATCCTTAAAAAATTATCGTATCAAGGTTTCGATGAATTTAAAATATTTGTACAACAAAATTCATTATGATAGTTTTACCTGCGGGTCAATGTTGACTTGGCAATTATATTTTGTGTTTCAGATTTTGCCTCTTTCTGTATTTTTGACTGCAAGTAATCACGTGCTTTCGCAATTTTTATATTTGGTGATGCACGATGCAACCCTTATTATCAGGTTCTTGTAAGAGCAGTTGTTGAAATAACTAAAAAAAAAATCATCAGCACACATTCATTCATCAACTTCGCATTTTTCTTCCCTGAATTTGAAATGGTTACTTCCAACTTGTTGATAGATCGAGCTTAAACTCACTATCCTTTCGTACAAAGATCGCTTTGTTTCAAATAATCGTGATAAATAATCTGAGCACTTACAGTTGAAACTAGAAATATCATGAAGCCTACAACGTCGCTGAAATTTTATAAATACGTGCAAAAAAAATAACGAACGAGTTTCTATGATAATACAGCAAACTACGCAGCTTTTTATAGTGTAAAAAAAATGGCTGACCTATCATTCAAATTAGTAAATATTTCATTTCCTTGACTTATTAATGGGTCGATTGTCAATTATCACGTGGTTTCACTATCGTAATAATCGTAATTATACCTGCTGACGACTCAACGACTTCTTTGATTCTGTTCATTCAATTCTCGCTGATAAACCCGACCACGCACGTCAGCAATGGGATTTCGATATTTAGTGATGGAACACAGGACACTGACGCGAAAGCCCGTATGCAAAAAATTGCTGAAACAATTGTGAAAAAATTACTTCTTTCACAAATGACTGCAACAATTGCATGTCTTTCCCAGTTTTTCGATTGCAAATTATCCAAATTATCCATATTTTTCGTAAAAGAAAAAAATATAAAATTTTTGTAGAATAAACTCACATGAGGAAGTGTCGGCGGTGTCGGCCGAGCTCGTTACTCGTTACTGTTCGATCCGTTTCGTCACTCGTCACAAAGAACCCAATATTCGCAACGAAATAAAGAGGGCAGTAGGCGATTTCCCAGAAAAAAAACCCGTCAAACGTTCTGAGAATTTACACACACAGGGTACGTTCTGGTACGTTCTTTCTTCGACTGTACTAGGAAACAGAGCGATCAGGGTTATCTATATATATTGTATCTATCTGTACATATGTATCTATATATATATCTGTAATCTGTATATAATGTCATAAGTACGCAACACAATGCAGGGGAGAGGAGTTCATCACACTATGCGTGAACGTACCCACAGAAAGCAAAACTAAAAAGGGCGGGAACCCCAAAGTTCAGGAGAAAAGCTCTTGAATATAATCTATCCGTTGTTTAGTCGGTAAAAATTTTGTATCGAGTAATATAATTTTCTCATATATCAACCTACTCGGAAGAAAATATGCAGTAAGATTTTTACCGACTGTACAACTGATAGATCACGTTAATACCCTTTTTAGGCAGCTCTATAAAATTAGCCTCTCGATTTTGGCTTTTACCATTTTTTTCAATTCATTATGATTTTTTTCGTTAGTTTGTGAATGTTTGATTAATTCAAACGTTCTTTTGATAATATTTTTTGATAAACGAAACATAAAATAGCGTTCAATAGCTATCTCGAAAGAAACCTTACTTATCCGCAATAATCTCGGACCATATACCGACTGAGGAGTTTTAGCGATCGAGTATATCGTTAGTTCCGATATTGGCCGCAGTTTGACGATAAGAACAACAAAACACTGGTGCGTCGTGTTTTTCGGCACATTTTCAACAGTTTCGGAATAAATATATTAAATTTATCGTGAAATAAACATTTAAAAATCTTCCATTTCAGCAATTTCGTGTTAAAAAATTCCACCGCATCATTCCACCGACATATTGACCGTTGACAGTTCTTATTTCCGATCGCACCAATGGATTCGTACTGCATATAAATTTGCGAGTCATCCGTTAAATTGTGCGTATTGAAATAAAAAGTGCAAAATGGCGAGTGAGGTGAACGATTATTTTGGCTTTGAATTGTTGAATAAAATCGTCGAAGCTTCACTGAGCAAAAAAGAGGACGTCATCATTCTTTTCACTCATTGGTACTTCGTGAAAAATGGATTCAAGTGCATCGGCCTCGGAGATTCAGTGAGTAATGTTTATTTTTTGCATACCTCCCTCATTTTTTCTAACAATTTAATCGTCAAATCCTTCTCCCCAAAACATCGAATTTGCAGAAGGTTTTCGATCCGAACACCGACAAAGGTACAGATTTCCTTCCGGACCAATGGAACCAACAACCAAATTATTCTTTACGCTATGCCAAGGATGGCAAACTTTATATCCTCGTTGCCATGAAATCTGACGCTAATCTCTTGATCAATCTTTTGGCAAGTTTTTTACCATTATTCGATATCATTCTTTAAAATATTAACAGACTCAACGTAACTTTTGAAGGGCTTGTGAAATGTAAAGACTCAACATTGGAAGTAAACTGATCCAAAAGTGAAAGTATTTTGAAAAAAAAAAATTTAATTCAGTGGCTAATCAACAGAAAATGTTCAATAATGGAATTTATAGAGAACAGCGGACAACGGAGCATCCAGCGTTGAATTTGGGATCGAGGAGACGGTGAAAGAGCTGCGTGGTGCGTTGGAAGCTTTGATTCCAGAGCATCGGACAGTCATGAACAAAATTCGTCAAGACCTGGTTGAACCTTTGAACAGTCCGGCAGGACGAGAAATATCGACACAAACGAGAGGAAGAACAGAATCGCCGGAGGAGAGACGTCGTCAGCCAATCGATGACGATCCTCTGCGGGTACGACCGGAGCGGGTCCCTCGTGAACCTTGGTAAACACTCTTAGCCTCCTGTTCTGGAATTTCCTTTGAAAAATCCTTTCCAGATATCAAATCAATTCAACGGGCTGAACCCCGACGACCTGTGGCTCCTCTGAAAAGTCGTTTTATCCTAAAAAAAATGTGGAGCTCTGCTACCGGGAAATCCTGCTCCCAAGATCCCTCTCGAACCAGAAACTTTTTTCACGCGCGAATCGCGATTGATTCAGGCCCGCTTACGATCCTCGGAACGTTGGAAGATCCGATCTGGACCCCTTTTCACGCGAGCGTGGCGGAATGATCTTCGATCCTTTTGCTGAAAGACGTGGCCCCGGAGGCGGTGTTGGACCACTCGGTGGCTTTCCACCAGGCGGCTTGGGAGTTCCAGGAAGATTGCCACCGTCAGTGCTCACTTCTTAATTCACTATTTTTTCAACTATACACAATTTAACTTCTGACTTTTCTTCAATGTCACAGCGGAGCTGTTCCACCAGGAGCGCGATTCGATCCTTTCGGCCCTCCGGACATCGGGGGTGGTATGCGAAGACCACCACGAGACCCAGACGCCGATCATTTGCCTCCAGGCTTCGATGACATGTTCATGTGAAGAGAAATGAAAATACTCGCCTTTTTTAAGTTTAAGCTTCAACAATTTGTACGAAAAAAATTAATCAATAAAATAAGCTCGATTTTATTTTTATTTTCGTGGACAAATCATTTATATGCACTTGAAAATATTTTTTCTAAAATAATCCTCCGCAATAATAAGTTCCATTCGACGGGGCTGTCAAATCTTCAAAGTTAACCTCTTATAGCTTGAAGTCTATCGATCATCGGATTGAGTCCAAAAAAGTCATCAGTTTTAATCATTTTCCACTAATTCAAGAAATTCATCATCAACTTTTTGTTTATTTCAAATGAAATATCGCTCCCATTGATATCGAAAATTGTTGAAGTCCATTTTTATCAAAGTGGCAGAGATTCGAATGGTAAAATAGAGGGGAAATTCGAAAATATTTAAAGGTTTGCGACGGAGAGGAGGGTCAGACATAAGTACAAGTTTCAATGTTCGTACCAATATCGAGTTTTATCGTGACATTATTATTGTTATTATTATTATTATTCGTTCAATTATTAATTAACGAACGCCTCTTAGTTCCATCCTCTGATAAAAAATATTGCAGTTCTTTGAGAGCCTCACAAAAAACAATTGTGTCTCAATGTCGTTATTCTCGATTATTTCATTGGACGTCCGCCTTTCCGTAGAATGTACGACTGTTAACTTTTTTCAAATATTCCGGGACTTTCTCGAGGCTCGTGGAGAAAACGAATTCACATTGCAACGCCTAACGAGCATGGATTTTTATGTACATACATCGTTAAAACTATAGTGATAGAGAATAGTTTTGAAAAAAAATGATATAAAAGTAGATTGAAAATATATAATTCGTGGCCAAAAAACACTCTCTTCGAATCCTAACCTCAATCTTTCAAATAGCATCTCAAAGTACGTACATCCGCTCGAGATAGGCGAACGTATGAAAAAGATGTGAACAGTAAAATCTTTCATTCTTTGATGCGCGAGAGTGAAAATGAATCACTTTTCTTTTTCTTCATTTTTTTGTAGTTTCGTTATCCCTTTGAACACAGTTTAACGTGGCGCACAGCGTCACTGACAATTTTATAAAAAATAAAGCATGAGAGACCCCTTTTGTCCTGTTAACCTGCTTTTTCGTAATTTTTCTTTGCGTTTGTTTCAATTGGAAAATACTGGATGAGATAACTCTTGGACATTTGATCGAACTCGAATCGTTTCGTCGTAGTGCTGCTCTTCGTGCCTAAAATTCTGCGTTTTTTTTTTTTCAATTTTTTTAAATCGTTTTTTATGAAATTGCCACTGAGCTACAGAGTGATACACCCAACTCCGGAGTGAATTATTTCACCTTTCACACATCGTCGCGTAAATTCAAGTCCAATGATGTTTATTCATTTTTTTTTTTTTTTTTCATTTTATCCGTTTATTTTTTTTTATCTTTAAAAATATGAATTCCATCGGTATTTCACTGATTTTTTTTTATTTCTATTTTTTGTTGCCTCTGCACGGACGCACCGCGCGGTGGATCATTGGAAATGCAATTACGTCGGACTTGTTCGATGGAATTTTGTCGCGATCGAGAAAAAAAAGAAAAAAGACAAGAAAAAAAGAAAATCGATCAGAGCTTCTTCGCTCCCATCAGTTGACGTGAATTCGTGATGCATTTGCGGGTGATGTATTATTATCGTTGTTATTATCATAATTATTATTATTTTGTGTACAAATTCAGTAATTACAGATTTTTTATCTTTTCGGACAAATTTAAAAGCAAATTTTCACTGTTCATTTTTCTTTTAAAACTTAATCTTGACACATTCGTTCCTTTACCTAAATAAACCTGATTTTATTCTGCGCGTGTGTGTGTGTGTGTTTTTTATTGTCTCGAGGCTCGAATAGAGAAAAACATAGAGAAAAAGGCTTACGTAATCGTATAATTAGCGATTTATAAATAATCCATTCTACCGCGGGTGCGTGGGCAAAGTTTGCGCGCGGAAACGAGAGAGAGAGAGGGAAAGAAAAATGAGTTACGCAACTTCCGGTCGCCGTTTCGTAGATTCTCGATAACGGGAAAACAAACTGATCAGCGAATGCGATGTTTTATGGCGAATTATTTGGCGGAAGATTCGACGCGACTAGCCGCGATTATCGCTACACACTAGCTACAATAAAAATGTAAAAAGCCTTAAAATTGGACGATTTTTTGCAATAAAGCGAAGCAAAAAGGAAGTCGAGATAAATTTTTTCGGATTTCTATAACTTTTTTCCTTTGGCCCCGGGATCGTAAAAGGCAGTGCTTTATCGGTTCGAAAATAAAACGTTTTTTTTTATTATTTCTTGAATATTCTCATGACAATTGTAATAATCCAGTCGGCAGCGTTCGACAGTCCATGGAAAAGTATCAAAATTTGTTCTCATTAGTCAATGCAAAATGTCGACAAAAACAAAAGTGTTTTTGGGAAGATAAGTGAAAGTATCACCGCCGACCGCCGTAGAGTTAGCGAAAAACATTTTTTTCATTTTTTTCCAATGAAATTCATCGATCCTCTCATCGAACGAAGCGCCACGCTCTCGTCTTGCTCATAGTTGCATTTCCATTGATGAGCCACGCTCTCGTCATCCGCTCGAGATTAACGTTCGTTTTTTTAACAAGTAGAACGACAAATATAAATGTTTATCTTTTAATTGTTCATGTAAAAAAAAAAAAGGAAAAAAGTAACGAAAACGAGCGAAAAATAAGACAAAAATTGTTATGGTATTTGTTATTACAAGTATTTTCTCCAAACGTCACGGTTCCTTCATCGGTCACAGGCGTGCAAACTTTAATTGAATTATATTATGTATATTAACCGCGATCGCGTAAACTCGACACACTTATTCTTTCCTTTCTCGCTTCGAGGACAAACCGAACGTTTTTTCTCGTGTTTTTTGTTTTCTTTCAATTTATCGTATCGACTCAAATTGTTTTTCGAATTTTCATTCTTCCTAACTTCTCTTTCGTCGTGGCTTCTCATCTACTGGACGCAGCAGGAATTCTTCTGTCCGTTTTTCAGCTTCAGTCGAGACTTCGGACGATATTTTTCCAGGTAGGCCAATTGCTTGGCGTTTATCGCTCCTCTTCGTTTCCTGTTTTCGTAAAAGCGTTGGAAAACGGTTAATTTTTTTCGAATCTCAATGCTTTTGGGAGGGTTTTCCATTATTCGAATCTCGACTTCTCCTTTGCCAATGGGAAATTGCACTTGGAGAGTTTGGAACGCAAAATTCCAGTGGAAATAAATTCCCACGTTGAGAAGCGAAATGCAAAAAAAGGGGGTTTTTTTATGCCGAATACGAAATTCGACGAATTTCAATTTTTGACTCAACAAAGAACCTCTCGAGCAGAGCTTCCGTAACTTACTCTCTGATTAGAGCGACCGCGTCCTCGTACTTGAGGCCAAGCTCGATGAGAGCGAGAGCAACAAGTACGGGCGCTCTTCCAAGCCCGGCGACGCAATGTACGGCGACGCATGCTTCGGGTGTCTCGCGGAATCGATTTTTCAATAGCTCGAACCACTCATCAACCACCTGTAATTATACGAAGCCAGTATGAGAAAGCCAGTTCCACGAATCCCAAATAATTCTCGATTTCATTCATTTTTTCTCGATTTGAAGAAACTTTTTATTCTCTTTTCCATTTATTTATATATTTTCATCAATTTTTCTATACTTTTTTTCGATTTCGAGACTTACCTCGTTCGGTGGAAAAGTTCCGTCGTCGAAGACCAAATCTAGGACATTGATTCCCTCTTCCTTGAGTTCCTCAACTTTGTACGTTGGTTCACAGACTCTAACGACCTCCTTGACATTGTGCTTTTTCAGTTCCTGTATCAGAAATCAAAAAAATTTAATTTTCTATTCTCAAATTCATGAAATTATTTCGTCGATCAACTTCTTATAATGAAAAAACGCTCGGGAGGCAGGATTGCATGATTCGTGGTAACAGAATACGAAAAAAAATGATGAAAACTGCAGCCAGGCCTGGCTCGAATTGACTCGAAGCAATAAAAATCGGTTCAGAGTCTCGAAATACTGAAAAATCAAGATTTTATCGTTCGAAATGAGCCACGAGTGACTCGGCTCTATTTCAACGGTCCAAAATCCATCGAAAAAATAGTCCGTGGGTCAAAAAGACCCACGTTAAGTAAAAACGTAGTAAAATCGATTCAATCACACGAAACGTGCTTAGAAAAAACGAGGAAAAATGATTTGAAAAAATGGAGAAACGACTCACTTGAATAAAGGTATGGATGGTCTGATCATTGGGCCGATCGGTGATGAGGAACTTCATATTTTTGTAGTCAATCTCGGCAGGTGCCGGTCTAATGTCTTTGACCCTCATGTTGCTCATTTCCTTTTAACCGACGAATAGAATGAGTAAAAAAACGTTCGATTGATCACAATTGTCGAAAATCTTTTCTTCCCTCTTTTTCGCGTCTCTGCACCAAAAATTGGATTTCCACAAATATTTCTTCGAATTATCCGACTCTCGATTAATTTATCTTCGAGAATAATATCCTCGGGAGCGAAATATGAATTGAGGCTCGTTGCCTGCTAAATATTTAGCCCATAGAGATGTCAGTCTTTGTTGTTATTTTCTACGTAACCAATTACTCGACTCCTCGATTATTCTTTTCTTTTATTCCCATCAAGGTGTTAATCTTGTTTAACGCTTTGTTGACTGGCTCTCGATTTATAAACGAAAATAATTATTGTTGTTTCTCTCATGCGGAGGACAGAACGAGGACTGCTGCGAAGGCGTCACGCTGCTTGTTCCTTACACTCCTCTCAATGGCTAGGAAAAATGGACTGCCAGCCGAAATTCTCGCTCAAAATGCAAAGATCCACGTTACGTCAGACCCCCTTGATATGCACGCTTTGTTTCCTCGTTCAAATATTTTCTCGAACTTGTTTTGGAAGATTATCTGCAATGGTGACCAAAAAAACGAATATTAATTTCATTTTACATTAATTTTCGCCACAAACATGAATTTCTCCATTTTTCGTTAATATTGACCAAAAAATTACAAAAATTGACTTTAAAAAACTCATTTTCCATCGACTTTCGTAATAAACATAAATTTTTTACATTTTTCGTTAAAATTGAACAAAAACTACCAAAGTTGACTCAAAAAAAACTGTTTTGGATAATGTGATGAGATTTGCAAAAAATTGAAACAAATGGCAACATTTTTGTCCAAAGTGACAGAAAATTCTCGATCTCGAGCATTGAGAAAATTCTATTTTTATCATTCGGCTTACCTATCGAATATTCTCGAGGTCTCGAAGGGGTAAATTAAAAAAATTCTTTCTAATATAATTCTCCTATGTATTGTTGTTATTGTTGTTGCCTTGCTTTTATGATGACTAGTTGACTGCTGCTTCCCGGCTCTCTCAGTTGATCTAGAAACTCGATGTACTTCCTTATTCCTCTTTCCCTTACGCTCTTAGCTCTCACTCCGTTCACGCGATGAATTGATTGTTGTTTAATAAACGCATTTAATTTTTATGTCAATTTTATTAGTCCAATTCTCCTCCCTCGACGTTGGGTCTCTAATAATGGCTCTTTGCCTCTTTTTTAGTTATTTTTTGTCTTATTTTCTTCTTCTTGTTGTTTTGGACGTTTGGGTTTCCAGGAGATTGGCCTCTCTATTTGTGTTGAGCCTGGCAGTACTCTGCGCTGTCCAGCTGAAACTCCATGTATGTGAGGATGCACTCACCAGGAAACTGCAACAACAAAAGGTTACCGAAAATCATTAAAATTGGAATGAGAAAATATGAATTGATTTTTTAAAACAGTTAAAAAGAGAAAAATAAAATTATTTCAAATTTTTAAGAACTTGCGATGAGTCAGAAATTTTTTTGTTTTTCCCACTATTTTGATTCGATTTATTTTCGAAAATTCTTTCGTGTAATTCAAGGGAGCTGAAAATTCATTTTTTAAACTCAAATTATTCGAAATAGCAGCGTGAAAAGCCGAATTATTTGAAATTGTACTCCCACAAGTCGAATGCTTTTGAACTTCGTTCGAAAATTTTGAATAATTTGACAAATGCGCCGAATAATTTGGAAAATCATTTCCAAAATTCGAAAAATTTGAAGATTTAGTCGAAAATTTCGAATAAATTGACGAATTCTATGAATAATTTGAAAATTCATTCAAAAATTTCGAATAATTTGAAGATCGATTAAAAAATTTCGAAAAATTTGAAAAAGGTTTCCAAATTCCGAATAATTCAAAAATTCATTTCAAACTTTCAAACGATTTTCAGTACGATACCCAAATTTGAAGAATTTGTATATTATTATTATAAAATTTCGAATAATTTGGGAAAATGAGCCCCGAAAATGCATAATTCGAAGATTAATTCCAAAATTTCGAATAATTTTGAAAACTATTACCGGTATCCGAAAAATTTGAAAAATGATTTCCAAATTTCGAATAATTTGAAAAAGGTTTCCAAATTTCGAATAGCTCGAAACTTCATTTCAAAATTTCAAACGAATTTTGAATAAGATACCCAAATTCGAATAACTCGATACATAAAATCCCGAAACGTGATAAAACCATCGTAGAATAAAAAATTCACCATTTTTTTTCATAAAAAGTAGAGTATCAAAAACGAATTTGTAACGGAGATGTCGATATCGTAACGAGTGTCATACGAGTAAGAACTCAAGTATAACAAGTAGGAGAAACGAGAGGGAGATAAACTGCGTCGTATCTCGTTGCTTTTGTCCTCGCTCTCTCGCTCCGATGCCAACTTTTTTTCTTTCAATCGTGCGCCCCGTCGTTGCTCCCGCCGCCGCCGTCGACTAACGTTGGCGGCTGCCGAGCCCCGCAGTTGGCGTTTGACGAAAGAAAATAATATTGGTGGCCAGGGTTAAGGATGGCAAGCGAGCGTGTACATTTCCCTTCAAAATTAATCGACCGAAACGTCGGTCCGAAAACACCAATTTGTTTTTTTTTTTTTTTCATTTCTTTAATTTACAAAAAAAAATTTTAATCTATTCGAAAAATCGCGGATGAACAACGCCAAAAAAAACGACCAAGTGAACAGTGAAAAGCTGTCGAATACTTTTTTCCCTAAACCATCGCTCCAACCACATTGGGATTCCGCGTTATGAAAATTGGCAAAACGCGTTTGACATATTTATAAAACGGTGTAGAGACCTCCGTGAGGGAACCGAGAGCCAAAAGTTATTTGGAAAATGGAAAAAAAAACGTCGAATTCGCGAAACGTGTCGATTATTTGCGACTGAAAACTTTCGGCTTGAAATTTGAAATAAAAAAAAAAAAAAAAAAAAAAAAAAAAAAAAAAAAAAAAAAAAAAAACTAAAATAAAAAATTAATTAAAATTTAAAAAGTCAAATTCACGAATCGTGTTGATTAGTTGCGACTGAAAACTGTCGGCTTAAAATTAAAAACAATGAAATAGCAAAATAAAAATATTAAAAAAAAAAACAATTTTTTAATTAAAATTAAAAAAAAAATTGAAGTCGAATTCACGAAACGTGTCGATTATCTGCGACTGAAAACTGTCGATTTAAATTAAAAATAAAAAATAAATATATAAAAAAAAAAAACGCTTGAAAAGCAGCGACACTTTAGTGCATCGATCGATCGGTTCCGAAAATAGAAAATAAATAATAATCGAGGCGGATTGAGAGCTAGCGGCCGGGAAAAAAGCGATACGGAAGGGCATGAGCCAGCAAAACGGCGAATAATAATAGAGCCCGACATGGATTACTGCGCGCGGTTAAAAAACGCAGAGCTACCACCAATATGAAAAAAAGGCGAAAAAGCCCATAAAAATAAAAGTAAAAAGGAGGCTCGTGCATTGCGTAGTACCCGAGAGGCGGAGAGCTCCACGTGTTTACCACTCCCAAGGTGCACCTTTATCGTAAGTACAGATATATCGGGAGCGTGTCACGTGTCGAACACGCGTCCGAGAGCGCATTTGCGTGCCAAAAAATGGACTTCTTATATAGCTTATTCGAGGAAATTTCGGTTGGAAAGTATTTTTATTATAATCGTTTTATCCAAGCAACAAATCGCTGCACTCGAGCTTCAAGCTATCGAAGGAAGTTGGGAGGATATAAAAAGGAAAAAATTGGGTGGAAACTCTCGTTCGTCTCGAATCCGCAAAGCTTACCGAACTTAAATGCACTTTTTCTCGCTGCAATCGACACCGGCGTTTCCAAAGGAACATCGTGCTACCTTAACTCTCCCCGCCAAGTTTTATCACGCGCTAAAGAAACGCGGGTAAAGTAGCTGTTGTTTTTAATGGTGTGAGGAAAGCATTTTCACTGGGTCATTGGGACCCTTGCGACGAGAAATGACACTTGTAAATCGATAACCATTCCTGGATGCTGAATATCCAAGTTTTGGTGATAAAGTAAACGAAGTTGACTCGCCAAAAAATGCGTTAAAACGAGGTTTGAAAAAAAGGAGAACCGGAACCTGAGCGGGATGTTGAACTTTGTCTAAATTGAAGTTGAATTTAACAAACAAACATTTAATGATGAAAAATTCGTGAAAAAGTCAACTGATGCGCAGTTTCCTGAGATTGAGCATTTTAAAGGTGAAGGAAAAATTGAGGTGGACGAAAATCTCCATTTATAAGTAAATCCTTTTACAAAACTTACGTTTTTCACATTTTAACCGTCCTGGTCAGGGGTTGGGGTTTTTCCGAGCTTGGAAAAACCCCAGGCATGTTTTAACGCTTGCCCAGTTGCCAGTATCGTCCCGAACGACACATCAAAATTCAGGATATCAGTTTGAATCTTCCCGAATAAGAATATCATGGGAAAAAATGTTTCCTCAATTTTCAAAATTCCTAAAAACAAAATCAGCAACGATTCCACGTTTAAGAAAAAAAAAAACCATTTTTCACTAAATAAATCATAACCCTGGCCATGGTTTAACCAACTTCCTTGAGCGCCAACAATTTAGAAATTCTGACTAAAGTTACTCTCGGGGTCATTGTGACCCCTGGTGGTCACGGAGGGTTAAACGTCAATAAGACACGCCGAGCAAAACATCGACTAAAAATCTGCCTAAAAAATTTTTTTCCATTGAGCGTCCCCCGCTCATTAAAATTCGTTGATGAATTTAATTAAGGTATAACTGGATGGATAGCTCGACCAAAAATTATATCTGATTGGAATTTCCGTACTTCGTGATGCAATAAAAATGTGAAAAAATTCAACAACGTTTGTAAAGCTATGAACAACAATTATCAATAATAAAATTCCCCAAAAGTTAATAACAAATTGTTTAAACAATTCATTATTCAATAATTTTGGGGTGACCTATTGTTTTTTTTTCACGAATCAAATGTGTGTATTTTTCCGAATGCTCATGAATTTTTTCAGAATTTTCGTGGATTTTTTAAATTTCTTGATAAAATTTTGAAAAAAAATTTTAAAAAATTTGAATTTTGGATATGTTTTAGAAGACATATTTACCATCATTTTTGAAAAGTCTCAAGGTTACTGGATCAAAAATGTATAAATAGAGCCACTTAAAAAATTTAAAAAAGGGAATTTCAAAAATCCACGAAAATTCTGAAAAAAGTCATGTGCATTCAGAAAAATGCGCACATTCGAGTCGTAAAAAAAAACAAGGATTTACTGTAAAGTTGTTAAAAAATTATTTATTTAAACAATTTATTAATAACTTTTGGGCAATATTATTATTGATAATTGTAGTTCATAGCTTTCCAAATGTTGTTGAATTTTTTCAGATTTTTATTGCATCACGAAGTACGGAAATTCCGATCAGGTACAATTTATCGGCTGGGCTATCCATCCAGTAATACCTTAATAGAGTGATTGATGCTCAGGCATCGTTGCTTGCTCCATTGGTTCAATGGAAAGGTCAAAAAGAGCAATGAGGAGTCGAAGGGAGCTCGAGTCGAGCAAACTCGAGGAACCGTGACAGTATTGAATTTCCAGGTAGCTTTTGAAATTTATGCTAAAAGTCGTGGAGGGGCGGAGGGGTGGTTGGAGATGTTCGAAAAAGTTGAAAAGGCAAGCCCAACAAAGGATTAGAGGAATCGGTCGAAATTAGTGAGAAAATTGAGTTGAGCAGCAAGCGGCAGAAAGTGTCTTCGATTCCGTAGAAAGGGAAGGGCATTCCAGGAACTTTTGGAAGAAAGCTAACGGAGGGAGGGAGAGATATGGAAAGCAGTTGTGCAGGCTGCAGGTGACTTTGACCTTGACCCTGAGACGCGAGTGAAAGACGAGTGTGAGGTACGAGAACGACGACGATATTGCCCCCCGCGAAATAATAAAATCTATTTGAAAGCAGAACACACGCAAGCAGGCAGGCAGAGAGAAACGAAAAGAAGGAGGCGAGTACGAAAGTACACAAGATTTTATTGTCTCGCGTGCGTATCCAAGGGAGAGTGATTTATTCGTATTTACATGAGAATTAGAGTAGGCCGAATGTGGCTGGTGTGTCGAGGGAACGTTATAATTTACGAGGTTCGCATAAGCCAGTAAATGAGAAGCCAATTGATCGGGGGTTCTTATTTAAGGAGGTAATAACTGTTAAACAACGGTATAAACGATGCTAACGGTTAGACGGAGCGGTTTGTTTGGATGCACGATCTCCAAATACCTTGCCTACAGGGAAGAGTGATAAGCGAGTCGTTTGCGAATCCGATCCTCGGGCGAGGCCGAGTTACCCCGAGACTGACGTTTCTGGCAAATCATTCCTCAATGTCATCCGGATGTCAAGTAAATTGAGAGGGGCACCTAGTGGGGACGGATAAAGCGTCGTGAGCGACGTACGTGATGAGGAGACGAGAGAGGATGAGCGATCGGAAAAATAAGTGGCAAAATTGGCTGATGAAATCCAAGGAGAAAGAGCCTTTGAACACTTTTGACAGACGCGTCCTAAGCAACGTTTGTAGCTTTATTTAGAAACTTTCGATTCGCAAATTGCACCGACCGTTTTATAGTTCCCTTTTGATGAATGGCGCCACCGCCAACGCTTCCTCACGAACACGTGCCTCGCTCGAACCACCCACGACAATTAATTCAACGCTCACCAGCCGCGCGCCCTCTTTCACTCGCCACTCGAACTACAACCTCAAATATAATTAACGCCACTATTTGTTTATACGCGATCACTTGAAAGCACAAGCTTCCGACAGAGCGATCCTCGCTCGATGAAACTCCGAACAAATCTGGGCCACCGATAGGTACGGGCGAAAATAGCAAGACGCGATTCCCCCCCTCCACCGGCCTTCGGCCGTGGCGCTCACTGCTTCGCTTCCTCCTCCTACTCTTCCTTCTCCCAGCGCGCTTCTCGACGACTCGCTGACCCCTCCCCCGTCGCCCCGCTGCCCTCTACAGGACACAACATCAACTGCCAGTGTCAATTTCTGGTTTTCTAGCTTTCAATACACACTCGATTCCATTTGGCTTTCCAATATTTTTTTTAAGATACTTTATCCACGAAACAACTTTGTTTAAAAAGTCTTGAAATATACTCAGAGTTTAAATGAGTAGATTGAGAGACATACCAAATTTTAAGGAAGTTGAGGCATTAGAATGAAAATTATGTCATCGCTTTTAAGGGTGAATGATACAAAAGTCGAAATAATTAGAAATTGATCAAATTTGGTGATAATGTTCTTCAACATTAAGTGCGAAAACACAAATTTTTTCAAAATTTTCTTCTGTTTAGTTATCGAGTAATTACGCATTAAAGCAGATTTCTTATGCCTGGAATGTATACCTATATATATGGAAACGCTATGCTTATACACGTGAACTTTAGTGATCAATTACTCGATAACTGTACAGAAGAAAAATCTTAAAAAATTTGTATTGTCAAATTTGGCACTAAAGAATATGTTCACCAAATTTTATAAAATTCTGATCGTTTGAATTTTTTTATGTTTTTAGCATGGTTTAGCATGGCAACATTGTATCGCCTGTGCAATATATCCTTAAACCGATTGCATCTCATGAAGTGAAGTGTAAAAAATAATCAGTTAAGGTATTACTGAATGGCCCAGCCGATAAATTGTACCTGATCGGAATTTCCGTACTTCGTGATGCAATAAAAATCTGAAAAAATTCAGCAACATTTCGAAAGTTATGAACTACAATTATCAATAATAATATTGCCCAAAAGTTATTAATGAATTGTTTAAATGAATAATTTTTCAACAATTTTACAGTAAACCCTTGTTTTTTTTTTAAGAATTGAATTTGCGCGTTTTTCTGAATGCTCATGATTTTTTTCAGAATTTTCGTGGATTTTTGAAATTCCCTTTTTTAAATTTTTTAAGTGGCTCTATTTGTACATTTTTGACCCAGTAACCTTGAGACCTTTCAAAAATGATGGTAAATATGTCTTCTAAAACGTATCCAAAATTCAAATTTTTTAACATTTTTTTCAAAATGTTTTCGCGAAATTTCAAAAATCCACGAAAATTCTGAAAAAATTCATGAGCATTCGGAAAAATACACACATTTGATTCGTGAAAAAAAACAATAGGTCACCCCAAAATTATTGAATAATGAATTGTTTAAACAATTTGTTATTAACTTTTGGGCAATATTATTATTGATAATTGTTCATAGCTTTCCAAATGTCGTTGAATTTTTTCAGATTTTTATTGCATCACGAAGTACGGACATTCTAATCAGATATAATTTTTGGTCGAGCTGTCCGTCCAGTTATACCTTAAAGATCGAACGAAATTGGTAATGTGCACTCGCTCAACCTCACATTTGCTTATTTTGGCATTTTGTTTCTTCTTGGATTGGCCCATTCCTGTCATGACCTTCTGTCTTTTTATTAACACTTTTTTCTCGATCCATTTCCCTTTGTGTTCTCTAATGCGATTTTTTACATAAAAAACTAGGGTATTTTAGCCAGGGACGAATGAAATTTCGGGTTCAGTCAGTGATGGATCCTCATTTAATTAATGACTTGTAATTTCGTTCGCTAAAAAATAAGGTGGAAAAATTTATTTACAATTTCGAATTAATAACTCTGACATTAAATCAAAGTGATTATATCTTCAATTAGGAAGTAAAAGTCGACCCGATTTAGACACCCATAAAATATATACGATCCTTCGGGCATGATCTACCCGAAGTCGTGCCAATCGTCGATCAGTTTCTCAGGACCGAATGACCTTCGGAAGGCTTTCGTGTGTCGAAGGGCCTCGATTCTTTCGGCGGAATGTCCAAAATGTGGAAATCAACTTGCCCCGTCCGCCGTACCGGCCACAGCGAACTTTTCGGTATAGTTTCAAGGATATTTCAAAAGTTCAAACACATTTTTTTAATGTTAGGAACACTCATTTGTACATGGTTTACCCACCAAGTCTAATTGTCGAAGTTTCTCAGCTGCGTACAATGTGGAGATCGTAATTTTTGTTTGGAACAAAGATTCCAAATTCTTTTTCCATTTTCATATATTTCCCTTCCCTACGAACCTATAAAAACCCGAGAAAATTGCGAAATTCTATATTCACAGCAGGTTCTTCTTCCTGAGAAACGTTTTTTTTTAAACTCGCTAAAAATATAGAATTTCGTAATTTTTTCGAACTATTTTCCTCAGAGGAAAGCAGGATCCAAAAATCTGGAAAAATTCTGTAAATTACATCGAAGCCTGTTGAATTTTCAATTTTCTTTACGAATGGGCTTCTCGCAGTCGAACAGTGAGCGCGTTGTCTGCAGCCATTAGTATTTCATTCCGGGACTTTTCGTCGACATAAAATGCCCAAGAAAAAGGTCCCGGCACGGTCGGCACGTTGAACCGAGAAATACTAAACTTGCACACAAGCTTGGAGGCTAAAAAAAATTGAATTTTATAATCCGATGGCACGCAGAGTTCCGACGAGTCCAAAGCTAACGCAGGTATATTTTTATTTTTCTGTTTTTGGTCAAGGAACGTGATTTACCCAAAGCTTGAAAAAGGCTGTTGAGCACAATGTGACGTCCGCCATGTGGCCGGATCGCCCGGATTAGGCAGGCTGTTCCTCGGATCTGTGGCACAAAAGCCTCATTGTACTTGCGCATTGAACAGGCCGATAATTTATTTCTGAGAGCCATACCGGCGCGTCATTTTGCGGGTGGGTGCAGCACGAAGGAAATTCAGTATTAAAACTAAACGACTGTTCAACTAAAAACTATTGAACTATAAAAGTAAGAACGCCAATGATTTCTCATTATTTCACATCGATTTTTATGGGGACCGTGCGCAGCGTCTACACGGTGTAATGAATTACTTGTTTTATTATTCACAAATTCAATAAAAACTATTAGTCAGACATTGGTTTGTTACAAATATTAGAAATTTATTAATGCTAGTCACAAAGTAGCGATTTTATCTTTGTTCTTAAATTTGACAACGTTCGTGTTCGGAAATATTACGATGTGATTCGAATTCGAAAGAGAGAGATAAACGGTTGTGTGAGAAAATTATTTAGACCTGTTGTTTCTCGATTGATCGGTGCCGTAGTCGTCGTTTAGTATTTTTTTGTGAAGCGACTCGATGAAAATTGATGATTGATGTCAAAATAAATACATCGGTACACATGTATACCGATATATTATCGTACAATCGCCATTGAAATTCTGTTATTTATTATAGTAAATTTCTAAACACTTTGGCGTATGATCGATGCTTGTGTTCGAGCTTCTCAAATTTTACTATGTTCAACTGTAAATTTTAATTGTGAAAACAGTACTAAGTATAGCAAAGCAGCATAATAATTCTACTTGACAGTTCATCATCGAGTCAACATAAATTTTACAACGTTTTCTTGGTAAATTGTGTTAGGAAAAAATAGCACAGTTTAAACCTTTGTCACAGCAAAATACACAATTTAAAAATTTTCATTCAGAATTGACTTGGAAGTGACAATATTTTTGGTAATAACCTTCAAAATGGGCGATATAGAACCCCAATACCGTGGCAGCATAGTAATAGGGTATTTTACACTATGTAAAAAAATATATAAAAATGCATGATTATGATAGATTTCGTAAAAAGTAAACGAGAAACGTCAATATTTATTCATAAAAATGCAATGTAAATTTTATAATTCAATTTTAAAAATCGTCTTTTTTCAACTTTTTTTCAAATGTCGAAAACGCCATCCGCCATATTGGATTCCAACGTGACGTCACTCCGATAGTAAACAATCTAGATTCTTATTGTGCGCTCTGTGTTATTTTGAAATTTTACAAGTTATTATGCACGTTTGTGGACGGGTGGGGTTCAAAATGTCGAATAACTGAATTGTAGAATGGTCAATATTTCGAAATTTTAAAAGTTGTGATATCAGTTTGGAGAAAAATAAGTAATTCGAAATTCTTATTCCCGATCGACTATTCAGCAGATTGCGTGTTTAATCAAAAATTCTTTCTTTTAATTCGTATTTACCCGAAAATATATATTTCAATAGTTTTCATTTCGAATGCAATTTTAACAGACCATCCGAATGTCAAAAGTTCATATTTTCCAATTCAAAATGGAGAGTTATTGTTTTACAGACAGACCAGAATATAGAGTAGGAAAAAATCGAAAGTGAATTTTTCGAGCCTATAAAACTTAGATATGCAGAATAGCGATAGCTCGAAAAGGCGAAAGTCAAAATGGCGATGTTTCAAATTGGAGATCATCGGTCTGAGTAAGTGAGTGAGTGAGACGCGTATATTTGGAGCTCCGCTGCATTTCTTTATTTTGATCGATCGACTTTCTAACGTTTCGCTATTTTGACTGTTCGACTTTTTGGTGTTTCAGTATTTCAACCTCAGTAATATTTGGTCTTTCGTTATGATATTTTCAAAATTGTGAATTTTCACAGTATCGCTAACTGTAGTAATTTATGAATCGAAAGAGTGATAATCGAATTTTCGAAAAATCGATATTTTACTCATCGTTTTATGGGTGATTGTTACATTCTATTTTCGATGTAAACGTGCTTCGAACCTTGCAGTTTCTGCTTTATTCATTTTCGGCATTCAAAACTCTAGTCGAATCTATCCGTCTCCATATTATCATTCGAAGTTTATAAACTCGAGATTTTAGCTGTTCGAAATTTTAGTCATTCCAACATTTGAGCCCCACCCTTTGTGGACTTTTATCATTCATTTGATTAAAATCGCATTATGGAAAACGGTTTTGTGAAAGCAGATAGTACAAATCTACCAATGATAAATATGTTAATGGTGGCGATGAATCCACAATTTTTGTGGCATTTTTACACTTGCATTATTGCATTCAGGCACGAGACACCAATGATATACCACTATAACTCATCATTTTTACAAATCTTATTACTTGGTCTTTCGCAATAGTATTGTTTACTAACGGAGTGACGTCACAAACCGAAAAAACATGGCGGCTAGCGTTTCCGCGCGAAAATTGAAAATCATAAATAAAAAATAGTTTTCAAGACAGTTTTCGGTCTTATAAAATTGAAATAAAAATTCTACTGGTTTATTACGATCACACGATTATTTTAAAACAGTTTTCAAAAAAAGGTGTAATACCCTATTCTTACTATGTATTTTGTTCTCTCCGTGTACAGTGCCACTACGCGGCCAATTCCAAAACTTCCTAGATGCAATTTAAAGCAGGCGCATGTGGGAATTATTAATAGGATTATTTAAAGGAATAAAATTATCATCTTTTATGATGTCTCGATCGAGAAAATATTGTTGCATTCGAGGATGCTGTAATGCACAATTTCGACGTCGAGAGGTTGAACTACCAGTAAAATTTTATCGTTTCCCGGAGGGCACAGTTCATTCTCCATGAAAAGTGAGAAACGTGCCAATTAGATCAAAAGGTTCGACACTGTCAATTCATCCACAAAACTTTCTGTTTCGCTGACGTTTAAAACGTCATTCGATTCAAACACTTTTTTCCTTTAACGTCATTTTGGTCTCGAATGCGATCGTTGTTGTGGGAACGAAAACCGTATTTGATTATTTTTAACATCACGTTTTTTCCGAAATTTCAATTCTTTCCAATGTTGTCACAGTCAAAATAGTACCGGACGAATTGCACAGACACAAAAGAGTAAAAAGTACGCCAACCCTTCAAAAAATCATTCCACAATTCCATTGTGCTTAAAGAGTTAATCAATTCAAATGTCAATGTAGTTGTCCCGAGACTCTACCGAGCCCCTTAATTAATCGGATGGACATTTATGTCAACAACGCTTATCCTAGGTCGTCTCAAAGTCAGCGAGATACATTGAAGGAGAAAAATAAAGGCGATTAAAATCTCGTAGATTGTGAGGCAGAAGTACAGCCGCGTTGCTGGACAAAAAAGCATTGTTTCAACAGTTATTATTTCGAGTTGGCGTCAACACGCTAACGAATATCTTCTGCAGACGACGAATCCCAGCAGCTACGTCACCGCGACACCCGGTGACGTCATCCATCCAACTACGTCACGAGATTCGATCGAGTGGGCGCCGGCAAACACTCTATATACCTCCCAACCGCTCTGCTAGAATTGCCATTTTCAAAGGGGTTTATACTGTTTGCTCAGCTCTGATGAATCCTCTTCCGAACCAACAAATCCATAACATTTGAGTTTACCTTGTCAGAACACCAGCTAATCCTATTTTATTCATTTTCATTTTTGTTACTTTTACTTTTGCCTACTTCTCTCAGTGGATTTTCTTTTCAGATGAGAACAATGCCAATAATTATGCATTCCGGGAACTCCGGCTCCGAGGTTACCTTCACTGAACTACTTTTGACGATCGACCCCAAATTTTCCATCTTCAGGAGCGTGATAAATGGAACGGTAAGATTTTTAATAGCAAATAATGAAATTATTAGGATTAAAATTTTTTATGCTGAAATCGACCTTTTTTAGGAGAAATTTGTGCATAGTATTGTTACGCATCCCACCTCTTACATGTGCATGTATTTGTCTTATTACTAAAATAAAGATCTTAGGTTCATTGGCATCGATTGTCCTTTGTAATAGACAAGATAAAAGACAGAGAAGACGTACGAACCTCAAGTGATACACATAAAATCGTATTCTGTTGTATAATAAACTGCCCCACACTTTCTAACGACGCTGAAGTTTGCAACGTTGGACTCCAACGGAATGAACGAAAAAAAGATTCGTAACTCACCAATTTTTGATTTGACGAATCATTGGTGCAGGTTGAAAAACTACGAATTGCAAATTCGGCGGAGAAAAAAAATTGGAGATTCACTGGAATTATTTGGAGGTTTTTTAGAGCATTTCGTTGGATCCCAACGTTGCAAACTTCAGCGTTATACTTTCTGAAAACTAGTTCGACCATTTATTTTGCTCACATCGTAACAATATCAACTAATTTTTCATGTAGAATATTCGGCCGAATTAGTGGTCGACATTTCGACGAAACCCCCATTGAGGGTTGATGGAGAATGGATTTTGTGTTAATTTAGTGAAAATATCGAAATGGATTTAGCGAATTTTGGAATCCGCCTGCAAACAGCTCCAGTTTTTTTATATTTTTACCAATTTTCTTAGTTCCACGATTTTAACTGTTCATTTTTTTCTGTCGCTGTCTTATAATTTTGATATCTGGAGTCGGGGTAGAGACTCGAGAAAGTACATTTATGAAAGGGAGTTCACTGCCAGAGACTCTTTGCAGGAGCCATTGCGTTTCCAATTATTTGAAAAATTCTTCCTTCAATAAAAAAAAATAATTACAGAAGTTCAGAGGATCTTGCAAGTTCACACATTTTCTATTTTTTCTATCGATTGCAATCTCCAGCGACTCTGCAGCTCAACGTGCTCGAAAGAATTATTAATTTGTCTCCATTATTTCTGTGCCAGCTTGAAACGAGATGAAATAAATAGATGAATAAAGTAAAATGTCCACTCGTGAATGGAAGAAAAATTGAGTTTTCCCGTTTCAATTGACCCTTGGAGTAGGTAAAATTTCGGCGAATACTTTGATAATAAAAAATCCGTCAAATGTTGGTGCGTCCGGTCTGGTCCGATAAATTCGCGGTGATTTCCGTGTGGAAAAGCGAATGACGAAGCCCCTTAATGCGAGGTCCGAATGAGTTCCATCAGCGCCGTCGATTATTGCGCGACTCGTCAGCGAGAATATTAACGAAGCGTAGTTGAGACGAGTAAAAAGGTGTCGAGAAGCTCGGCGGTATAACACGACGTTAAAGAAGAGCCTCCCTAGCCAACGGACTAGCGATCGTTGAGCAAGGTCAGTGGCATCGGTTATCGACCTTAGCGGCGTTCCCGCCCCCGGCGGGGCGAATATAACAACATCGGAGAGAGGCGCGATCGAAGAAGGCTGCCCAATATTTTATCAGAGCGCGCATCCCTCATCACATTTTTGTACGGCGTGCTAAATGCCGCAGGCATTTGCTCAGCAAATACGTATCGAGTCGTGATAAAGACGGATTTATCTCGCAAGGCCTTTGTCCCTTGTTGGCTCGAGCAGACTAATTCACTCTTCGCTACCTCCGCCTACCATTTCTTATTCTCGTTCAATCACCGGAGAGACAAAAGTGGGGGAAAAAGGTACTAAAAAAAAAATAAAAACGGTGAGGGGTCATCGAAAGTCGTCCTGCAACCGGTTTCGGAGAGTTTCGCGCCTTGTCCGAGGGGAACGCTCGACCACCGGATGGAACCTCTTTGTTTGCCTGGCTCACGAATGCTTTTGTGTCTAGACGCGAACGAAATATAAAGAGTAATATAATGCGATTTCGTGGCGATTCTTCGGACCCTTTTGCCGCTCCGGCGGGGGGAGGGCACCGGCGTACCTGACCTTTGAAACTGCTCACAAAATTGGCCTATTCTCGGTGGACGAAATGAGGGATCGTGAAACGAGAAATTGATCGGTTCTATGGAGCCCGGAGGCTTAAGGTAACTCGCGTACTGCGTGCTACTCAAATGAGTGCTAAATTTTCAAAACGCTTTTAAACCAAGTTCAACGTACCGATTAAACTTATTGTTAGCAGATATGTGTTCAAGTATATTTTATTAACGTGAAAAAATATTTAAAATTATAGTTTTGCAAAACCATCAACTAACAAATGCTAATTTCCATGATGACACATTCTCACAGGTATTTTTCGAAGTATCACCTGCATTTTTTAACCTATTTTATTGCACCAAGTCTCATTTTGTTCGTCAACTGATCCTCTACGAATTAACCACGTAGATTTTCCTTTAAATTCATTTCTTCAGAAATTATGAACGAAAAAGTTTTTTCACTTAATGAACAATTGGTTACAACAGTGAAACGATCAAGTTGAAAAAACAACTACATGGTGGATTTATAGAGGACCAGTTGAGAAAAAAAATGTGACTTGTTGCAATAAAATCGATGAAAAAACGCAGATAATTCTTTGAAAAATACCAGTGAAAATGTGTCAGCGTGGAAATTTGAATTTATCAGTTAATGATTTTGCAAAACTAGCGTTTTTAATATTTTTACATATTAATGAGATACGCTGTAATACGAACACACTAATAATACATTTAATCGGTACGTTAAACTTGGTTTAAAAGCGTTTTAAAAATTTAGCACTCATTTGACTAGCATGCAGTGCAGTGGTTACCTTAAACGAGCTTCGGCAGACGCGGAGGATCCTTTCGTTCATTTCCACTCGACTGGATCGACGGCGAACCTCGGCAACATTCGACGATGTAACATCCTGTCAGCTGACGCTCTGCATTAGTTTTTTCACTTCCAAATTACGGGTGATGACGATTCAGCTTGCGATTAACAGTCCCTCGAACTGGGACTCGAACTTGCAAAAATCGTTGGAGCCATTCGGATCCTGACGAAGTTTATGGACGCTTCAGGACCTCCGAACCCTTCGCAGGACTCGAATAAACCTTTTCGAGGCTCCCCAGTGTCCGAGGACAAGTACATTGACAGCTCTGTTGTTTGATGGCTCGCTAACACTTTTTTTTATCTCTGAATAAAACGATTCGCGATGGTGGCCCCAAAATCAGCATGCTCGTGGTCAACCACGAAGTCCAGGAGTCGTTTCGTGTCTTCAATATTAAACTGGAGACTGGTTAAAAGAATCTCTGTCCATTGATCAACGTTCTAGGAAAAACGCGCTGGTTACACGGGGTCTGAGCGACCCCAGCCGTGTTCAAATGTTTGCCGTGTTGCCAGTATCGCTTCGAACGAGACACCAAAATTCACGATATTAGTTTGAGCCTTTCCGAATAAGAATATCATGGGAAAAAGTTTTTATCCAATTTGAAAAATGTCGAAAAACAAATCAGCAGGGAGGCTATGTTAAAAAAGTCATTTTTCACTAAATAATTGGTTCAATCAGCTTCCTGGGGCGCGAATAATTAATAATCACCAGATTAAAGTTGCGCCGGGGTCATTTTGACCCCTGGTGATCACAGAGCGTTAAAAGCCAAAAGCAATAATGCAGCATTTTAGAAAAATCGGTTTCATTTTTCATCGGCTTAAAACATACTTTGAAGCCTCCAAAATGTGAGACAAAAGGTTTATACCTGGAAACATTCTCATTGAAATTCCCGCCGCCCCGACGCATCGTCGGTCTGCTGGTTTCGGGAAAAACGCTTTTCTCGGATCACGATTTTTCAAAACTCCAACAATTTTCGTCCATTTTATTTCAATTTTTCTCAATGTTCTCAAATTAGCAATTCGAATTGACATTCCTACGAAATTTTCGATAAAATTTATTTCAAAATTATTAGTCGACGATCAAGGGCCCGTTTCCTCTTTGGCAAATGGAGCAAAGCATTGAAACACTTGCCAGTGATTGAAGAATTAGTATTTTTCAAAGCCCCACAAACTTTACAAACTTGCATTGAGTTAATTTTTTTAAGGTTGTTTAAGGAGTAATTTAAGGTTGTTGTGGGGTCAAAACGAAACGATGTGACTGGGATGAAATTTTTTCTGCACGTTCATTATTCATTTACTAATCAACCTGTCAAATTTCAAAACGATCCACAGTACAGTTATTTACAAAAAAAAATCGTAAAGTTTAACTGTTTGGTGTGCTCGTCACATTCTGTTTATGGGAATGTTCCGAACATTTTTCAGTATATTATACATATCTGCCGAGAAAACGATGCCACAGAGTTGAAAAAACAGGTACGGTTATATTGAATATCGGACTAACTTTTGGCGCCTTGAAAATAATCATTTACAGTACCGCTTCAGAGTTATTACTGATTATAATTGCGAATTTTTCCAAAAATTGAGCACACTAAATTTAAGGCTTCGGAATCATGGCAACAGCGTAGACGGCACAAGCGCTCTCTACCTTAGCGACATTTTTTTTCCCGGACAGATGTTCATGAGGTCGAGAAACAAACACTTCGATTTTGAGCATATTATCATGGGTCATTATTTACCTTGTTGCCGGTCCGTCTTGCAATAATTGATCTCTAACAAATTATCGAAAATAATGCCATCAACAAGTAGAAATAATTCCTGCAACCATTACTTTGTCAAAAATGCATATTCTTTTAAATTGATGTGGATTTTTTCTCGAAAAATTACATCAAATACGACGATAATTCGACGACAAACTGTTGGTAATAATTCCCGACGGCTAGTCCTCACAACAACTTTAAGGAGGAAAAATTGGTTCGAGAAAAAATGGTGATAGTTTAATGAAACTTTTGGAATAAATTTTTGGATATATTTTCTGTAGCCTCTCCAATTTTAACCCATTTTATTCAGCCATTTTGTAGTAAATAATTTGAAAACTTTGAATATTCAATGCCAACGCATAGCAAATATCTCCACCGGCCCCATCTTTCCATATTCAAGAGCAAATAAAAAATGGTGATAAGTTAGAAAAAAAGTACTATTCCACAGTTTGGATTTCATACTGCCATTTCTATATATTTCACTTAAATTCCCCCCAAAAATGACGTATTTTTGGGAATTAAGGGGATCACCTCGCGTGACAGCCGAATTTCTTGGGGTTTTTTCGCGATTTTTTTGCAGCGAGGAAAAAAACAGACTTTTGAAATTTGAAGGGTCTTCAAATGATTTTAGTTCAGACGATAGACACTGGCTTTAAAAATCAAAACGCTCTTCAGATTTTTTGACACTGAATCTACCCGAGATATCCGAGTTAATAAAATTCTATTATAGAGTTGAAATACGAATAAATACAGCCTTAAAATTTCAAAAGTCCATGTTTTTTTTCCTCACCGCGAAAAAACTCTAAAAAATCCGGCCGCCACGAGGTAGCCCCCTTAATCCTATATAAACAAAGAAAACAGGGTTTACATAACCTCACTTTACCTGAAGTTGATATACCTTCTCAATTGTACATGAAAAATCGCAGCAATTAGATTGCCTGCTGCACAGAGCCCCTTAAGGAAGGGACGCAACTACTCACCTAGTCATAAAAAAATTTAACTCAAGTAGTACTTAATTTGGCAACGTTGCTTTCGGTCGATATGTGTGCACGTGTTTGCATACATCGCATATGCCGTCGACAGTTCATCAGCTGTGTCAGTAAATTTTCGTTCAATTTAATCGCCAGTCGTCATGCCAAAAAAGATTTCAATTGTATGCGTATCTCAATAATTTGAAAAGTAATTGAGACTATGTTAATATGACGAATATTATTTGAGTTTAAAAATATTCTACGTATGTAAGATAATACGCATGAAAAATAAAATTGTTTTTGAATATGTCATTTATTTATTTATTTATTCTATTGATATTAAATATATTATGTCATGCAAACAAAAAACACAAAATTATAAAAAAAAATATGTAGCAGTCAGCCGGCACGAACCTTTACATACGTTGAAATTTCAAAATGCGCGCTCATAACCTCGAATATGCGACGTTGCAGCACTTCGAGCAAAGGTCCGAAAATTTGCCACGAGTACTTTTTATTGTTCTTATTATTCCTGTCATAAGTCACCTTTCAATATTTTTAAGCCAGATAAATGATTCACGACGCTGAAGTTTCCAACGTTGGAGTCCAACGAAATGAACGAAAAAAACGTTTGTAATTCACCAATTTTTTATTTCACGAATCGTTGATGCAGCTTGAAAAACTACGAATCGCAAATTTGGCAGGGAACAAAATAGGGAAATTACTGGAATTATTGGGGAGTTTCTTTCGATCATTTCGTTGGACTCCAACGTTGGAAACTTCAGCGTCATAATGATTCCAAGTATTTCATCTCTCTGCTGTTTTTAAATTTCGTCTCGATCTATCCATCAATTACGTAGATATGAGG
Source organism: Venturia canescens (assembly GCF_019457755.1). Taxonomy (NCBI): domain Eukaryota; kingdom Metazoa; phylum Arthropoda; class Insecta; order Hymenoptera; family Ichneumonidae; genus Venturia; species Venturia canescens. The sequence goes on along the minus strand of NC_057431.1, from coordinate 10,383,767 downwards.
AATAATGTAGCGCTAACTCTGTGATTTCTCATAAGAGGCGATGTTGAATTGCTTTGTAAAGAGATAAGCAAAACTATAAATATTTTGCGTAAAAACCCACCTCGGACCTTGAAAATTTGTATGAGTTTCTTTGATATTATAATCGAACATTCTGCCAAGTTTGGTACTCGTCTGTCCATCAATTCTATTTCCTGCGTTACTTCCTTAAAGACTCGGAGCCTCGCCGAAATTGCGGTGTATCGCTGCTTAAGGATGTACGAGCACTAGACTCGATTTCAGATGGCACTCTAATTTTTTTGTATATTGTAGTCCAAGCTTAATACTTGATCTGTGTGAAATTTCAAGGTCCCTTATCGACTGTTTAATCGAAATATTATTAGTTAAAAAGAACACAATTTTACGTGTCGCCTATAGCCGCAATGGTTTCGAAACTTGTATAACTCAAAATTTGTTCTATTTCTATATCAGATGTCGATAATTAAAAAAATCTATTATGTGAATTGAACCCTCAGGATTCTAACGGTTGGCTAAAAAAGGGGTCAACGGACATCTGAATTAGAAATATAAAGTTAAAGACGACAAATGCTCGCGGAATCTGAGGATTTTATAACTCTGAGAAGTTGTGGCAACGTCGCAAAATTTATATATGTTTACATCTGTACATAACCTAACTTTACTGTCAGAGGCTTACTCCAAATTAAAAAATTGACAATATTTTGATACACAGCATTTCAAGCGATATAAAAACTATGAAGAAATAATTGCATTCATAAAATAACTAAACGTTAGTGTAAAAAAATGTATATAATTTGCGTTTAGAAAATATTTCAATTGGCTCAGAAAGGCGGTTTGCACATTGTGTATACAAAAATTATTTTGAGATAGGCTCTTTTTTTCATTAATAAACGGAAAATGAAAAAATGCACGGAAAAAAAATTTGGGATGGTGTATTTTTGTAAAATAAATTTCATTTCATCAAATGCTTGGTAATATGTGTAAGATTTTTTATTGAGAGGCCTCAAAAGGTATGGGATCGATCGTTTGGAAATAAATTTCCCTTTATCTCTACCGTGAGTGGCGTGAATTTTATGCCGGATCATTTTGTTGACATAATAACTTGAGGTTATGGTACCTCAACGCCCGACGTTGTCAGACGTAAACTTTTCACAATGCACCGCCGAGTCATATTAACAACTCTGCACAAAATCTTTTCCATGATAATATGAACTTGAATATTATTTACCGTTCAAAAATCATTGTAACATTTTTTAATAATATTATGCTACATATAATTGCGTGTGGTAATTTCTTTCAAAAAATATGGTCAAAGACTGTCCATTGACTAGTACGACCCGCTTTAACATCCTTAAAAATATTTTTTATTCACTATTTTTGAGGCTGTCACAGTGGTTTTAGTCCTTAAAAGCAAACTTACTTACCGAATATTTAGCGACAGGAAGGAATCAACTTGAGATGGTTTCCTGGCCACAGATTCGAGAAGAAAATTTCGCATTCGAACAACTACAAAAACCTTCTCAGATGCTTGCAACTCGAGAAAGCGACATCTCCCTCGATCTCACATTTCTACGTGGGTGGTCTCGTACTTGGGGGGTCAGAGACTGAACAATTGCACAGTTATACGAATGCACGCTCGACCGGATGAGTTTAACCGTATCGTTTTACATTCGAGTGTCTCCGTAGTATTCAGAGTTTCATTGCCAGACGATGAACGGACGCTTTCAATGCTTTTCGGTCAAATTCACCGCGCGAGTAATCGAAGATTTTTGTCGATTTTTGTAGTTTCACTTTTTCCTGTTTCTCGATTTTTTATGACACTGAAGTTTGCAACGTTGGAGTCCAACGAAATGGTCTTAAAAAACTCTCCAATAATTCCAGTAATTCTCCAATTCTGTTACCCGTCTAATTTGCAACTCGTAGATTTTCAGTCTGCACCAACGATTCGTGAAATAAAAAATTGGTGAATTAGAAATGTTATTTTCGTCCGACTCGAACGTTACAAACTGCAGCGTCGTGATTTTTTCAAGGAGGAACATCAGCTTCGCATAAAGCGAGGTTATGTAAATACGAATTTCATTTTATCTAAATTATCTAGGTTATGTAAACCCTGTTTGCTTTCTTTATACGGGAATAACCCCCAAAAATACGTCATTTTAGGGTGGAATTTACGTTCTTTTGAATTCAAACTGTGGAATAGTATTTTTTTTCTAACCTGTCACAATTTTTTATTTGATTTTGAGTATGAAAAGATGGTAACTGTGAAGTTATTTCCTATGCCTAGGTGTTGAATATTCGAAGTTTGGAAATGATTTACTAAAAAATGGCCGAATGAAATGGATTAAAAATTGGAAAGGCTATAGAAAATATATCCAAAAATGTATTCTAAAAGTTTCATTAAGCTATCACCACTTTTCTCAAGCTGACGTTCCTCCTTAACCACTTTTGACAGAGCGGATAGCGAATTTTCAAAAAAAAAATGTCAGTTTCCCCAAGCTACTAGGGAAAATGGGGACGATAATGTTTCCACGACTCAAAAACACTAGAAAAATGTCCCCAGAATTTCGATGAAATTTTCAGTGAGTTTTTTCTGTCGATAAAGTGGAAATAAAATCGTGTTTGTTCATCAGATCCAAATCGTTGATTCGGATCAAGGATATTTGTGAATTTTCAATTTTTCTTTTTGGTTGCTGCCAGAAATTGACATTTTTCGATAAATTTTCGTTCGTTGGTGATATAATAAAAAATCATTTTGCTCAAAAGTGCCGACTTTGGCTCACTTCAGGGCGGCTCAAAGGTACAAACTCGGATCTAACCTCAAACGACCATCGTTAGATTTTGAGCGACGATTTTTCAAATTTTTAATCATTCAACCACTTTTTTGACAGTCAAATTTCGGGGAGCGAAAAAAATCCTTCGAGGAATGACAAAAGTTGAACTTTTTAGCAGCCCATAAAATGAAAAATATTTTGAAACATAAAAAGCGTCGACGAGAATCGTAACAAAAAGGCACTACAAATTTTCTCGTTGCATCTGTAGAGACGCGCGTGTTATTAGTTACACAATCGAGTGCAATCTAGCGACGAGGAACGACCTCGCTAGCAATAAACTGAAACGCGTAGTTGCGATCGTTTTTTTTCATTTTCTTCTTCTCTTCATCTGCCTCATTTAAATATTGTTTTTTCAAGTTCAAATCACATTTGTTATCAACATTTTCGAATTTCCGTCCGTATTTTTTCTCCACGTTGTTTCAAATGTCAATATCTACACGCGCCAAGTTTGAGGTTGGAATCCGCGGCTTTTATTTATTCTTTTATCGCTCGTTTCTCAAACACGACTCGCGCACAAAAGAGCCAAACAATCGAGACAAGTGGAATCGATCGATTCGCCGGTGGCACGTTGGTCTGGTTCGAGCACACAAATGATATTTCGAGAAAAAAAAACAGCAACACTGTCCATAGGATAGGAAAGAAGATGAAAACAAGAAAAAAATGCTTCATTATTCGCTGGTTACAAATAAAACGCTCTACTACGATCCGGCAGCGTGAATGTTTCATGTTTATGTTTTTCGACATCCGCCATTTTGAATAGCCGACTAACCTCAATCTCGGACGACATCAGCACGAATTATTCCATTGGACAATAAATTATTATTCATTTATACATTTTTTCTCAATGAACGAGTCATTCCGACGGACATATCCGAAGTTATGAGGATTCTAGAAAAAGGAGAAGCGATCAAGGTCACAGAAATGCCTCGTGGAACGATGAAAATTTCGATTTCCTCAGTTTTTCATGACACGCACGTTTCGATACGCGTGCGTCACCTTTTTTCTGAGTTCGGCCACGTTCAAGGGATTTCCAACAGAAAATTGCTTCGGAATGAAGAAATAAATTTAAAAAATCATCCTGAAAATCATTTTTCATTCTCGTATTTCGGCAATATTGGGAATAAGAGTCAGCGTTTTTTTCATTTTTCATCGTCGCTCGCGTCGTCGAGGCGTCCATGCCTCGCGCGCGCGTTGGGTTCGTCGTCCGCTGAACCTCGTCGCGCATCATCGTCATATACTTTTTCGAGGCCCATATATAGTTATATTAAGCACGGAGGACAAAGGATCGGCCCAAGGAGCCTTAAAAATTCAATTTCCCGTTAAAACAAACTAGCTCGGCCTATTTATTAAAACACGAACACGCGAACGATGATCGTCCAACAAGTAGATGCGGGCTTCCATATTAAGGCTATTTGTCAAACGTTGCAGAGAAGAATCAAGAGATAAAAACGCAACGAGGATCATAAATACTAATCCCAGGCGTTATTTCAACGTTTAAAACACTCACCTGAATCGCCATACACATTGAATACTGCAGATACGTTTGGGCGTTCGTCGTTAAAAAAAGACGAGTTACTCCTTTCGACCTCTGTTTTTTCTTCGCGCACCGAGAGATTTATATTTCTCGATAGATCGCCGCGTAGGTGTGATCCTCAGGATCAACTCAACGCACATACACAAGAAGACACTTTCAGATGTGCACTCGCCACGCTACGTAACCGCGTTCTCAAATTGTATGTGTAAAATATCTGTGTATACGCTTTTTTCTATGTTTTTTGTGGTTGAGTAGTGTATATGCGAGTTTTTGAGTCCGAGGGGAAAAGCGGAACAGGGCGCGAGATAAATTTGACACCTCTGTACACCACCAGAGCCCGTCGACAACTGACTTCTACTCGGCTACAGTGCTGCCAGCCACACATTTTAGTACGCTGTACACCCAGGTTCACGAGAAACTGCTTGATTCTCCAGCCCCTCCAGCCACATTCGAGCATCCCCCTTTCAATTCTCTAATTTTCGTGATACATCATCGATGTGGTTTTTTCTCAATCGAACGATTCAATCGAATTTTCGTTTTATCGAATGATCATTATTTATGCCATTGAAATTCGATTGAAATTTATTTTTCTCGATCATTAAATTGCCAACGTAGTTTTTGTTACCGACTGTAGGCGGCGAACGTTTTACCGACGGATCTTCTGCGTGTTTCGATGCTGGCAGAGGCTGTTTTGTCCGAATTTTTACACGAGAACACCACGGGAGAGAAAAAAATCGCGAATTCGGATTTTGAGTTTAATAAAAGCGTCGAAATTTTTTACTAGAACAGATGGTTAATTCAACAATAAATTAAACAAATACAAAGAAATTTGTGAATTGTTCTTAAAATCGATTAATTCAACGGTAGATGGCGTGAGTTCTATATTCCTCATGGAAATTTATTTTTCTCCCACCCTTTTTTTTTTTATTACGTTTTGTTTCTTTCTGTATACAATCGAGTGTTTCCACGCCCTTACTTCTGTCAAAAGCTTGCCGAGCTTGCCCACATCATCAGTCGCTTGCGAGTATGCGACTGAATAGATGTATGTTGTTTAATTGAGGAGCTGCGAGCATATACTTTTCTAAAACACACGTCAATTGTCGTGTACGTAACTCTGCACCAGTTGCCAACTCGTGCATTATTGATTTTTCACTCTTGTTTGAAAAATAAAAATGACTCATTCTTGCATCGAGAGTTGTAATATGGAAAGTAGCATTTCGCCCTTTTACCTACATTAAAAATTCAATACTTTCTAAACTTTAATGTGGTGTTAATATCGAAGAGAAAATAATATAAAGAAAGAAACAAGACCTCATCCTTTGTTCATTTTATCAAGTGAAAAGTTACGTGCACAAAAAGTGAAGTGTTTTTACGACATGCAGCAGATGAAGAACTAGTCAAAAATGTTTTGGTCCAATTTTTTTGATCCCCATTTTCTTAATTAAAGGTGAGTTAACTGTTTCTTTTTTACACCATCAAAATGTTGGCTTTGACGTTTCCATAGGAACGTAAACTGTCACTGTCATCGTGAATATTCTTTTGTATTGTTCAATTTTCACGATTTTCTTATGTCACTCATTTCCTGCTATTGTCCTCAATTTATGAGTTCTCAGAATCTTAGAATTTTTGATTTATTTTTCATAATATTCTTCTCGTTCACAGTATTCTTCTATTTCTAATATCCATGATAGTTTTTATGTTAAAAAAAATAATTGTGAGTGACAGTCACCAACTTTTCATTGTCTTTTATTTTTATTTATATAGTTTCAACGCCAATAGCAATAATCGACTTGTGCTAGGAAAACTGGATAGTGAAAAAAAACATTCTTTAATTTTATTTTTGAGAGTTTTTGAATAATTCATCAACTGCACAAATTATGAAATATTTTTTATTGTTATCATAAAATTAGATGACAACAGATTCTGAATGTTTCAAATTTTTGTACGTTTCAAAACTATTCATTAATGAGGTAAATATATTCAGTTGATTCTTTGAAGGAATTTCTACTACAAAGTTTTCATTTTTTTTATTGACAGGTAGAAAATTCAGCGTGGAATATTCCTCGTATGCAATGATACTTAGTATTCATAGATAATTCTCTTAATTTTTTTATGACAGAGAAAACGGTGTGTGATAAAATTTTATTTTCTGATTTACAAAATAAAAAAAACTTGAGAAAATATGCCATAGAAAATTTTTATTAAATTGAAACAAAGGATCTTTTCATGAGTGACACAGTGGATTGATAAGAAATATTTCAACCTGATTCTTGCCATGTTTGTTATCAGTGTACTTTGAAAATGAAAAAACAGATTGAAACTACAGCGGCTTGACAATCTAACATATTTTTTGCAGATTTGAAGAGGCTTTCCCAACAACCTTATCAATCATCATTGAAGGTCAAAAGTTTTTCTCGATAAACAAGGAAATTCAGGAAGGAAAAAAAAATGGCTGAATATTTCCGAATATTCAAGCTTCTTATGAAGAAAAATATGATTGTTAGGAAGAAACACTGGAAAATGTCATTGTTTGTTGAAATAATGATACCACTCTTACTCTTCCTCCTTGGACAAATCGTCAGAGCTTCGTCCGGCTCTGATCCTGTCAAAATCCAGTCTAACACTTACCACCAGATTGATTATCCAAACCGTTATCAGATCAATTTTGACAACTTTCAAATACGCTACACCCCCGTAAATCCATTGACTACTAAACTGATGAATGATACAGTCACGTGCATGGAGATAAAGAAAAGCCGTAATAACTTAAATATTTTTTATTGACTAAATCGCTTGTAAAAGTTAGTGAATCGCCATCTGAAAATATGCGAATCATTCATTTTGGTCAGAAAATCCTAAAATATCAATTTCGATTTATTTTTTTTTTAATATCTGAGAGATTCGCTATCTTTTACAAATTTAAAAACTGATGGAGACTATAAATTTTATTTAAATATGACAGAACTCATTGGTACAAAAAGCGAGGAGTCGATGCTAGCAGAATTCTCGAACGTCAAATCAAACTACCCGTTCATGGAATGCCTCGGCGTCGTTTTCGAGGCTGTGGATGATTCTACTATGCCGAAAGACTTTCGTTACAAACTTCGAACTTCGACCGGGCTGCCGAAAGAACTTTTTGAGGAGGAGGAAAACGGCGATGGAGCTGAATTATACTTTGCTGAGACTGCGTTGACACGGACTCAAACTTGTCTTGATCAAGCTTTGATTAAAGAGGCTGCAAATCTGTCTTCCGTTCCAGTAGAAGTATGAGATTTCTTAACGAAAGTAATGGAAATCCAAAGAAATTGAATCTAAAGGAATTCTTGAATCAATCGATGAGCTAAACAAGATCTTTCATTCAACATTTTTTTTCTCAGTTCTCGATCCAGCAAATGCCTTACCCACCGTACGTTTACGTGGACAAGGCGACGATTCTTGCAGGTCAAGCATTTGGGGAACTGGCGAGATTCGCTTTCCTGGTAGTCCTATGTGTCGAAGTAACTTATCCGAGTAACGAGAAGTATATCGGGATAAATGTGAGTCACGATAAAATTGAGATAAATCACCAAGTACGATAAGCTTTTGTTTCGACAGGCGGAAAAACCCATTCGGCATAGCAATCGCATTTTTCCATGTTTCTTATCGAATACAATAACTAAATCTCGAGTCATGAAATCCGATTATCACGTTAGATAAAATCCGATGACGATTTTCCAAATAACTCCATCAAATTTTCTTCGACTCACCCTCATAAAATTGATTGCTCAGAAAAAAAATAAAATTTTATGTACCATAAATAATGAATTTTTTGAAGTAAAACTTTTTTCACGACTCTTTATTTTTCTTTTTTACAGATTTTGATGTCGGTTAACGGCGTGAAAAATCATCAGAATTTGTTCAGTTGGCTCATCAGCGGCGTATTATTCAGCACGGTCTATCTGAGTCCTATAATCGTCATGCTAAAATATGATATTCTACCCAACATAGTGCCGTATTTAATTTATGGCAACAGCTTCATAATATGGCTCGTCCTCACGGTGCACGCGTGCCACGTAATCGCATTTGGCATGCACGTGACGGCTTATCTGTGGAAACGTGCGTTATCGATTGATTGTTATCCCTATTATGTTGTTATGAATTTTGTGTAAAAGCATTTGATTGTCACTGAAAATATTGATTTCGATTAAATTCTCGATTTTTCTCATTCAGAGATCTTCTGTCGACTAGAATTATCATTTTTATCATTGAATCAATCATTTCCGATCAGATTAATCTTCTCGTCAGCGAAAATATTTACTTTCTTTGAGATTAATGGCTTTTCTGCTCCCAATAGTTTTTCTCCATCAAAATGATTGATTTTTATTTGAAATTGTTATTGCGGGTTGGAATTATTATTGCTGTTGGAAAAAAAACAAATATTATTTACGTGGGTGCTGATAAAAATAAGTTTTCTGTTAACATTTTTTGTATGATTTTATTATTCTTTGCCCACAGCCTCTCATGGAGTATTTGCCTCTTTCATGGTGACGATGTTGATGGACATAATCAACAAATACGCAACCGGACAACAAATTCGACACTTGCTCATATATTTGGGGATTTTGTCCCCGAATTTTTTGCTGAGTAGAATTTTCAATGAAATCAATTCGTACGAAACGAGGCGTGAGTGAATTTGCCATTTTCTCATTTTCATACTCGATTTTCTCCTTTTTATCATTTTTGCTTGTCCTGTTCAGTGATCGGCGTTCAATGGAGCAACCTTTTTTCTACGGGCGATTTAGCCGCGCCTGGCGAAAGCTGCATCGGCGTCATGGTCCTGTTCTCACTCATCGGCACCGTCGTTCATTTTTTTATGGCGATTTACGTCTATTCCGTTCGACCAGGAAAATACGGAGTCGCCCAGAGTCCGCTGTTTTTCCTGAAGGTTCGATTCTTCACTTCCTTCGAACAGCTCGCTTAAATTGACTGAAAAAAATCATGGTTCAAAGGTGTAAACAAATGTTTCCAGAAGAGCAACAAAGTTTTTCACGACGTGGAAGTCACAGAGCTCGATTACGATCGCGAGGATCGCAAGGAATTCGAAAAAGTGCCAGCAGGCACGCTCACCCCGGGTATTCAAATACGACAATTGAAAAAAACTTACGTCACCAATTGGCTGCGTGGAACCAAAGTCCAAGCTCTGCGAGGCATTGATGTCGATTTTTATAAAGGCCAAATAACCGCTCTGCTCGGCCACAACGGCGCAGGAAAAACTACCATGATGTCCATCCTCTCAGGCCTCACGAGCTCCACCGAAGGAATGGTTTTTGTCAATGGACAAAACGTTCAATACGAATTGGACGCTGTGAGACGAAATTTGGGACTTTGCCCTCAAGAAAATATGGTTTTTCCTGATCTGACTGTCTACGAACAAGTCCTATTTTTCGGCATGGTACGTCCAAGTCATCCATTCGTCGAACATCGATTGTTGAATTATCGATTCTTTCCTTTTTTCGTAATTAAGACAAAATTCGTGAATTTTTCTCAGTTGAAAGCGAAAAACAAAACGAAGAAACAACTGGACGAGGAAGTTGACATACTTTTGAGCAAAGTTAATTTATCGGATAAGAAAAATTCGATAGCGAGGCAATTGTCCGGCGGACAAAAACGCCGAATGTGCTTAGCGATGGCAGTCATCGGCGACGCTAGTGTCAGTAGACCAATAATTCGATGAATCAATAAAATTTTGTTGATCCTAACGATCAAATTGACAATTATCACTTTACAAAATAATTTCTGACAAATTTTCTTGTTTAGGTGTTGATCCTCGACGAGCCAACCTCCGGGATGGATGCCGAGAGCAAACGGGAGGTCTGGGACATCATTTTGGTAATGGCAGCTGAATTTTATGGATAAGGAAAGCAGAAAAGAGAAAAATAGCGGGAAAAAGTTACCGGAAAATGTGGAAAATCGATTTTTTTCTAAATTCATTCGTTTTTATCGCACATTAGAAACTTCGTGGCGACACAACGATCCTCATAAGCACTCACGACATGGAGGAAGCCGATATTCTGGGAGACCGAGTCGCGATTATTCATTCCGGAAAGATGCGAAGTTATGGGACTTCGATGTTCCTTAAAAAACTTTACGGTAAAAATGTTCATTCGAGTTTCCATAAAAAAGGAAAGATTTCGAGCAGAAAAATACGAAGAAACTTTTTTTAACTTTTTCAGCTGAAAAAGAGAGAGTGAAACTCAGAAGTTTTCTCTCATTTTCTCATTTGGTGAATTTCTATTTTCTCAGGCGACGGGCAAGTCGAAGTGACGTTATCGATCGAGCCGAATTGCGATCCCCGAAAAATAATCAACGAAATTGGTCTGAACGCCCAGCTCCTGAGCCAAGACGAGGGTCAAGTCGTGCTCGCGATTCCTTTGGCCGAGAATTTGCCCACAGCTCTCGACAATTTGGAGCGACAAAAGAGAAAACTCGGAGTAACGGGGCTGAGCGTCTCGATAATTACGCTGGAACAAGTTTTCCTGAGGTTTGTCGCGTCCCCATTATTCTCGTGAATTTTCCTCAGCGAGTTTCTTCACTCGACAATCGATAAGTGGATTTTTCGATATTTCAGAGTCACGAGGGAGCACGGAGACGAGACTGACTCTTCGAACACTCCAGCGAAATTGTTCTCAAAGATTCTTGGCTTTGCTTACTTTTTCCAAACGACTCGTGCATACATTGCCAAAAAAATAGCATTCACGAGCAAAAATCCATGGAACTTTTTCTTCAGTGTAAAGATAAATTTGAGTAAATTCACCAAAAATCCATTTCAATTCAGCTTTCTCAATGTCTCTCCCTTTTTTACAGACCATTTTGCCCTGTATCGCAGCACTCATCATGATCCTCGACCACGGTGGAAAAACTCCCAGTCGAAAGCCCGTGTCTGCTAGCCTCGATGCTTACTCGAATGCTCACACTTTGTGCTACACGAAAAATCAGACATTCGCTGATAAGTATGCGATCAGTGCTCGATCCTTTGGGGCTTCTTCGAAGTACATTGGATCCAATAATTCTCTAACTGACGGTATGGAGTGCTGGAACGCAGATCGCTCACTTTTTTCCATAATTTTCCATGATTTTTCGTAATTTCACGAAATCGAGTCCCGAAAAACCGAGAATTATTTGAAAATCTTCGAAATTCCGAATATTTCTAAGCTTCTTTACACTTTTTTTTTGCCAGCTCTGCTGTCCGAAGCGTTGGAAGATTTGGGCACGTACCGGAACAAGTTAATCGTCTCATCGGAGTTCAACGACACGGAGGAAAAGCCCGGAGAATCGTCGATGCTTAAGGCCAATGGTTTTTACTCGGGAACCGCATATTTTGGGATTCCTGTGACCCTGAACATGCTTGCGAATACGGTATTGAAGGTTCTCACCGGAGACGAGCATTACAGGATAAAATTGTGGCTTCAAGAGCTCCCGGATTCGTTTGCCATGCAAATGTACCAATCGACAGCAAACAGCTTCACACTCTCAATGGCTCTTTTCGTTTTCCTCGCCCCTGCTGTCGCCCTCTACGTCACACATCCGTTGCAGGAAAATTTATCAAGCGTCAAACACTTGCAGTTCATGACCGGAGCCTCCAGCTTTTCTTATTGGCTTTCGATGTACATTTTCGATATGATCCAATACACCGTTTCGATTATTCTTCTCATCAGCACTTTCGTCATCGCTGATGTCTCCTTCGGTACCAAATATTACCATGCCACTGAAATAAGTAAGGAAGAATACCATTTTTATCATTACGAGCAATTCGAATGGAAAAAAAATCGTTTTATTCCTCAAATTATTGGGCATTTTCTAATGAATTCGAGAGGAAACGATTCTCGTGAAATGAATTTACTTAATTTATAAAATTATGAAAATAACTTTCGAGTCAAGAAATTTGCGAATCGATCGTATTCGCAAATTAATTTGACAATTGATTTATTGAACGATGAATTTGCTCGTGACTTTGAAATGTTTTTTGTCACTTTCGATCGTTTCGTGATTAAAAAATTGTCTGTTGCAGTGATATTTTTCTTGATTCTATTCATGTTTGGTGCCAGCGTTTTGCCACTCGTTTATTTGATGAGTTTTACGAAAAAATCGATGAACACCTGCACCATTCTGCTGAGCATAACGCCGTTGATTCTGAGTGAGTTTTATTCTGGATGGTCAAACATTTTTGGGGGTGAAAAAATGAAATGGAATTTAGACGAATGCAGTTTTTTATAATGGAAAAATGGTTTTGTATGCTTTTTTGCTGACATTGGACTCTCATTTTTTCAGGTTTCATAGACTTTCTTCTCTGGGGCTTGACCGGAACAGTGAAAAGCAAAATTTACGATGTATTTCGGGACATTCAGAGCCGCGTTTTTCTTCTTATTCCACACATGAGCTTCATCTACGGCCACGTTTCCTTCTTCGAAGTCGTTGCACAAAATTCTCAGTGCCGCCGAATGCCATCGAGGCAGCTCGAGGTCATATGCCAATATGTCGAAACAAATCCATGCTGCTGTAAGAATTGAAATTTTTCATTTTCGTTTCAATGCTCTTTGCAGTGTTGCAAGAATCCCGAAATCAGGAAACTTCGAATTACAATTTTTTCACGCAACAAAATTTTGCGTTCGACCATTTTTTCAATTTTTCAATCAATTGTTTATCGAATATTGCCAAACTGCGATTTTCAATTATTTTCGAGGTCGTTCCTGAGCCTGGTTGCAGCGAATCTGATCGATTGAAGAATTTTCATGAAATATTTTTCATTATTTTTCAGCTCTGGACTGCCACAATGGCATTTGTCAAAAATCGTTGCCGTATTTCGTCGAGAATCCGGATTTTACGAGCCTCGGGCAAAGTCTAATTTGGATGGCTTGCTCGGCAATTTTGTTTTCCGCATTAATTTTCGTCCTGGAAAAGCGTTGGTTCGAGAGGCTCTATTCGTACGTGCAAAAACGACGTGGGACCATGGAAACTGCTTCTGGGACGGACGAGCTCGTGAGGCAAGAGGCTGAACTGGTGGCCTCGGAAGTTTTGAATTTCATGTTGAGAAGTTAGTGATTTTATCCAAAATTTTAACTCAAATTTCCAAAATACGAAAACCCTGCCAAGAATCATACTTCTGAGCCTGAATTCCGGGGGAAAAAGCCCCTGAAAATCGGAATTTTTACTCTCGAGAAAAAGATCAAATTTGAAAACGAACAAATTTTTTTTGGCAATTCGACCAGAAGTGAAAAAAATTGGAATTTTTCTCCCAGGAAAAGACCAGCCGGCGGTGACGACAGAAAACATTTTCCACGTTCACAAGCTGAGCAAAAGTTATGGAAATGTGAATGCTGTACGAGGAATAAGTTTCCGTGTCAAGCAGTTCGAATGCTTTGGACTTCTCGGCGTAAACGGAGCGGGCAAAAGTACAACATTCAGAATGTTGACGGGGGAAGAAATTCCTCGTAGTGGATCGATTTATCTCAAGGAATTCAACATCGAAACGGAAAGATCCAAGGCAAGTTAACTCGAAAATTCTGATTTAGAAAAAAAAGTAAATTTTTATGAAAAATTTTCATAAATATTTTTTTTTATAAAATCTTTATAAAATTTTCAAAAATTAAAAAAAAGAATTTATGAAAAATATGAAAAAATTTATGAAAAGAAAAAATAAATAAATATTTATGAAAAAGCACTTTTTCCATGATTTTTTTTTTTTTTCATTTTCTCGTTTTTCTTTCAATGAAAAATGGTTCAATACTCTTCATCAGTTTTTGATCGAACTTTTTATTCATTTTTTCTCAGTATCTCGGTCAAATGGGCTACTGTCCTCAGCACGATGCCATCCTCGAGGCCCTCAATGCCTGGGACCACCTTTATTTGTTTGCGAGGCTTCGTGGCATCCCAAAGAACGAAATAAAAGCAGCGGTCGAGAAGTGGGTTCACAAATTGAGTGAGTGGCTCGAAAAATCTTGAATTTTGGAAAAAACGTTTGAAAAAGTAGCAAATCCTCGACGATTTTCTCCTTTTTTTGTAGATCTTCAAAAATGTGCGTCACAACCGAGCGGAACTTACAGCGGCGGAAACAAACGTCGCCTGAATATCGCGATGGCACTAATCGGAAATCCGACGTTGGTTCTGATGGACGAACCGACCACAGGCGTCGATCCAGCCGCGAGGAGGTCGCTCTGGAACACCCTGAAAACCTGCCAGGAAGCGGGACAGTCGATCATTCTGACGTCACACAGGTAAAATCGAAAACAATTTGGAAGTTTCACGTTTTTGAGCATTTTCTCAGTCAATTGCCACCACTTTTGCTATCACGAAAATTTTCATTCGCGAGCGACATTGAAGAAATTCGATATTTTTTAATTTTTACCTCAAAAATGTCCTATTTATGTTTCTCAACAAAAATTTGACTCCAGTTTTAATAGAAAAATTGAAGTTTTTAATTGTAATTGAAAAATCAAGTTTTTTTGACATTCGTGGTTTTCTAGATTTCTTAATTAAAAACGTGAAGAAATAACGAGCTTTATCGTAATTTCGTTTTCAGCATGGAAGAGTGCGAAGTTTTGTGCAACCGGCTTGTCATAATGGTCAAAGGTCAGTTGGTCTGTGTGGGAGCCAGCCAAGAATTGAAGCAGCGTTTCGGCGCTGGTTACAATATCCACGTGAAACTCAATCCCGGAAGTGAAGCGACTGACCTCGAGAGAATAAAGCGTCGAATAGAGACGACCCTCGTTTGCAAGCTCATCGACGAAAACACGGTACGTGAATTCTCGATTCTCAGCTTTCGAAGGAATTTCGAAAATTTATTGTCCCGGAATTCGTCCGAAAAACGAAAAAAAAAAAAATTTTTAATTAAATTTCCTTTCGGACTTAAAAACTGATGGAATTTTCAACGAATTTTTCTCATTCAAGGGTTTCATCGGTTATCACGTGACGGACTCTGACGCGACATGGACGATTATGTATTCGATGATGAATCAGTTGAAAACCGACTATTCATGCATCGAAGATTTTGCAGTATTATCATCGACGCTCGAGCAATTGTTTATTCAGTTTGCTCGAGCTCCGAACGAAGACGACGAGGCTGATCAAGCGAACGGCATTCCAAAGCGTCGGTGGTGGCAGAGAAAACAGACTCGGGGATCGCGAGTATAAAAAGGAGGAGAAAAATCAAATTTTCGAAACTGTTCGGCCCTTAATTCACGTTTTTTTAAATTATTATTTATTTATTTATTTTTAAGATATTCATTATTTTTCTAAGCTTCATTTTCACGCAGGTTTGTGAAAATACAATGAAAAGTCAAAGTATTTATTGGATTATTTAAAAATGAAAATATTGTTAAGTTTTTTGTTTTTTAAGGGCCTGAAAGAGATTTATTACGCTTAAGATGTGAGGAAAGATAATATTTTTGACGAGTCCTAACTCTCTTTTAATACGTTCTCAAAATTATTCATTTAAATTGAATAAAAATATTGTGTAGTTGCGAATTATTGAAATTTCGAATGTATTTTCATCGTTTGCTGCAACAAATGATCGTACTATTGTAAAATTTCGTAGAAAGCAGAGGAAGCGACGTATTTCGCTTAGTTCAGGACGTAATCTCGAGTCCAAAAGTTGTTTTTTCGATCAGATTTTATTCTGGCTTATCATCATCATGAAAATTCGAAAATTCGTGTCCTTTCGTGACGCGTACTGCCGAAACTTTGGGAGTAAGCGTGAAAACTCATAGGACCACTTTTGTAGAGCAGAGAATTTTCTACCAAAAAGGTCCCGACGACTTTTCCTTATTTCCAGTAGTTCAGTCCCAAGAGTGGTTCGAAGAAAAAACCTCTCAAACGTCCTGAGTTTTTAGAAGTTTTTCTTCGATTCACTCTCAGAACTAGACTATCGGAGATAGAAAAACGTTTCCTGAGACTTTTTTGTAGGAAATTTTCCGCTCTTCAAAATTGGTCCCTTGGAATTTTGTCGTATCGCTAACCGTTTCGTCAGGACACGTCCTCAAACAACTTCGACTCTGAAAAATGATGATTTTCCAGAAATTATGAATATTTGTATAAAGAATGTACATTTAATGTTCATTATTTTGTTATTCGTATAAGCACTTGTGTTCACAGTCATAAAATAATACGGGCCGAGCGACTTTAGCCTCCGATAAATGGGCTTTTCTATTTTTCATGTCTATAAGCGAAAACAAGACTAAAATATTCTTAAAAATTGCCAAAAATAAAATACTGCGACTCTCTAGATACGAAAAAGTTATAATGGCAGAGCCTCGCCACATTTGAGATTCTTTGGAACAAAAAAACAAATTTTCTAGTAAAATAGAAATTCGAAGTAGATATTTGAGAAAAATATAAACAAAAATAACTTGAAAAATAAGTTTCTCGATTTTCGAGGCAAAAATATTCTAATTACTCGATTAGAGAGATGAAAAATTACATTTTTTCGGGTCTGCCCGAAGGAGGATTTTCAATTGCTGATTTTCTGAACAGATGAAAAAAAGTGGAGCGACCACTTTTCCGTCTCTCATGCGAGCGTCCAAAAAGATTTTCAAAATTTCATTTTTTAAGGACCAGAGACGTCCAGTGCCTGTCAAAACCCAATAACGATTATAATCAATTGTGAAACTAAAAAGAAACGAGTTTGTTAGCCTTAAAGCGAAACGCAGTCAATATTGAAATATTTTTTACTGTGATAAAGCGCTGGGAAATGCATATTTTTGTTTTCCAACCGCTTGAACCTACTTCGAGCTCGAGACGATCAAATGAAAGGAATAAAATAGAAAAAAAAAACTGCATCGAGCCTTTGCGAGGTTTTCCGCGCGCGCCTTATCGAGTTATTAATCGCTAAAGATAAAAAAAAACGAAAGTCACAAATTTACGATAATTATATATTTTCTATTATACATTTTTGTCTATTCTAATACGAGACTCGAAAGCTGCACTATTTTGAAAAAATATTGAATTTATTGATGAAAAAGTTGAATTTATTGGAATTGACCCGATCGATAAAATTCCTACCAGGAAAAATTTTCCAGTTATGTGATCTGGAAAACCGATTTGTAACGTCGATTCCTACGCTACCATAAAAACCTCAAGTCAAACGAAGCTTTTCGATTATTGTATAAACGCGAAAATTCCTAAAACACGAAAAAACAAAAAACGAAAAAAAAAAAAAATATTTTTTTTTTCAGACTGTAACTTCGAATCGCGGAATTATTCGCTGGCGATTTTTCCGGGCTTTTTTACTCCAGCTTTAAAGAGATCGTGTGAAAATCGATATACAAAAATACTGAATAAATGAATGTGGAAAAATTGCTGAACTTTGTCATTATTCGTTCGAGCAGGGAAAAGAGGCTTGAAATGAAAAATCTGCGACACCGAATTTTCTTTTCTCCACATTTCGTCTTTATAAATAATATAAAAAAAAAACAATTGTTTACAGCGATTCACATTGATTGTTATGTACATAAGCTTTGAGTGAGTATTTTTCTGTCTTTTGTTAATTTCATTTTTGTCTTTGTGTACGTTAAATATTGTGTTCATCGGACTGAGGCTTTTCCGTTTCTGCTGCATGAGGTGTAAATGTTTGGACGTTTTTCCTCCCTTTTTTCAGGCCCTTCAGTACTGGTATCCCTTCGAGCTGGCCTGGTAGGAGTTTGGTCCTTGGTACGAGCCAGCGGTGCCAGCGTTGCCTCGGCCGCCTGGGAAGCGCACGGAGTGTGAAATTTATTCGAAAAAGGTTACAAAAATTTCCATTTTTATCACTCGAATTCGATGAATTTATAAATTTCACTCAAAATTCATGTTTTGTTTTTTTTTTATTTTTATTTTTTTTCCATTTCCAAATTAATCAGTTCCAATTTATTTAAAATTAACGTGAAGAAATATTGGACGTTTCAGCTAATCGAAAACGGGAGAAAATGTTCAAAGGATTTCCGCTCACCGCCTCCGAAACCGGAGCCACGCCCGCCCCCGCCTTGACCAGCCCCTTCACCGGAGTACGAGCCATCCTGGTTCTCGCCTCGCGCCTCAGCAGCGAGTGACAATTCGACGCCTCTTTGAATTTCCGGTGGAATTGGCGGAGGGGTCGGTAAATGGGCACCCTCGGCGTGGAAACCGTCCGCGTCGGCGGTGTACGTGACCGTGTACTGGACTCCGTCGGGTCCTGTGTAAGAGTACGAGCCGCTCACGGATTCCGTGTCGCCTGGAAATGATTTTTTTTTTTTTTTTTAAGTGAACATTTTTTTCTCATGAAATTTTCGAAACTGATTTTTTTTTTTTTTTTTTTTTTTTTTTCATTTTTTATCTGGCAAAGTTTGTTCGGATTGTTTGACAGAAAATTTCGATAATTGGAACAATTGTCAAGGAATTATTGGGGAAAATTATTCAGTCTTGACTCGCCTTGAGTTTGCCCGGTTTCCTGGGCACTTATGCCATTTCCGGTTTCGTAACTGAAGCGGTAATTTCCGTCGCCGTTGTTTTCACTGTCGAAGGAGACGATCGGGATCGGCGGGCCTCCGGAGCCACCCCCCTGGCCGCCTGGACGTCCTCCTCCGCCTCCGCCACCACCTTAAAGAGACAAAAAAGCGATGAAAATTACTCAATCAGCCATGGAAAGAAAAAAAGAAAAAATAAAAAATTACCGACGTAAAAAAAATGGTGCAAATTAAAATTTGCAAATTGCTTCCTCAAGATGATCAAGATGCACGGTGCTCAAAGCTTACTCCATGAGGTGCTATATTTTTCATTTTGGCTTCCTCATAGAGGAAGCAATTTGCAAATTTTAATTTGCAGCATTTTTTTTTGTGTACAAGGAAATAATGTATTACCTTCTTTTACAAACTTTAATTTATCTTTGTTTAAATTTATAAAAAAAAAAACTAAATGACGAACCATCAGAAAAAACAGTTTGCAACTTTCAATTTTCATCGTTTTTCTATTTACATTGAAATTAAATAATTCCGACAACTTTGCTGGAAAGTATGGAGGAAGTACAGACTTATACACAATATCTTAGAAAATTTCGAAAAATTGAAGGGGTTAGACGATTTTTTGAAAAACTCATATTTTCGTTAAATTCAAAAAATCATAAAATTTCAACCGCTCGACCGGTATTCCCCAAATTCGATACCAACCTTCCTGTTATGATAGTCTATTTATAAAAAAAAAAATTATCAATAAATCTTAAAATTTTCGAAAGTTGGAGCGTCGACACCTTTTTTATGAAAATTTCAAAACGTCAGATTCGTAATTTTTTACAATATTTGGGACATATTGAGCACATTGACATTGAAAACTGGAAAAAAGAAATTTTCATCATCGCATAGCCTCCTCTGTGAGGAAGGAAAACGTAAAAACGTGAGAAAAAATTGGAAAAGTTGTAAATAAAAGTGCGAGAAAAATGGAGAAATTGGAAAAAAATGAATTTATAAAAAACATTCATATTTCAATGGGAAAGAAAATTTCAAATGAAATATTCATTTTCACAGATGGAAATCGGTACTTGGCAATCCAGCGGAACCTCCGGGTCTCCCTCCAGGACCCCCCGGACCTCCGAATCCACCTCCTGGTCGTCCTGGCCCACCGCCTCCAGGTCTATTCGGTCCAGAGATTAATCCACCGCCCCCGGCTCCGGCTGCACTTCCAGGAGGCAGATAAGTATTTTCGAGCCTCGCAGCGTAGCAGGTTCCCACGATGGCCATCACCGTGAGCGCGTAGTGCTGAAAAATGTTGTTTTTACAAAATTCAATATTTTTCGATTTTACGATTGACATCGAATTTTTTATTCGATCCAGCGAAAGCGTGGATTTCTTATTCCCCCGAATTTTCATCGGTGCCTAATGACAAAAAAATTGGCAGGAAAACCGACTTTTCTTGAATAAAAATTGAAGAAATAAACATTTTTTGAAAGTTTATTTCTTCTTCGAAAAAAACAAAAGATTTTTTCCCTTCCAAAGAAAAAATTCACCCGGGAAATGAGCGAGAAACGCGAGAAAAATTCCTACCGATCCCATTTTTAAATCTCCTCGATTTTGGAAAAGAGCGAAAGAAAATTTTATTTTTCTGCTTGATTTTAACTTCCCCCCTGGAATTTGTGCACTTGGGAACGTTCCTGAGGGTAATTGTGAATCTATCGTCGATGTGCCGGTTCCTTATATACTTCTTGAGAGTCTACTATGATGTATATACCGAAGGAATCGTCTTCCCCCCACCATTCGTACCCACAGACACGTGCTCTGATCTTCTCAACATTTTACGACGACGTTGAAGTTCGTGTCTTTGGAACGCAACCAATTTTTATTCCCTCTTTCCATTTTAATTTATTATTATTATTTTAATTACAAACGTTTTCTCGAATTCTCAATTATTTTCGAGAGCGAACAATTTTGAAGATGTTCTTGTGTTTCTTAAATTTCCTCTCAACGAAATGCTCAAAATTGAGAAAGAAAAATCCATTTGAAAATTATCTGAATTCATTGTAGCTGAATTGAATTTTGTTAGACAATTGAATCTCATTAAAAACGAATTTGCGAGGGGAATTATTTTGAGAAATGAAAAAATTGTAGGTGGAGACAAAAAATTTGGATAGTTCATTCCGAGGAGTTGTTGTTTCAACGCCAATTTAGAAGATTGCAAAAAATGTAATGAGCGAAAGGCTTCAAAAAATTCTTTCTCAAAAAAGTGTGAAAAATTCATCAGGTTAATTTGCTTTAAATTTTCTTAACTTTGAGCAATGCAAGGGTTTCGTTGGCAGCTCAAAAAGCGTTTTCATTTGCCCGCTAGAGTGGAAGAGAAAAAATGATAAAATGCAAAAATTCTTTGGAAAAACGTGGCAAGAATAAATATCGTAAAGCTGCGTGGCCAATGGGACCGGGAAAAATGTTGGCCATCGTTAAGGCCTCCCGTTCTCGTTTTGAAGTACGCGGAGGATCCGCGCCGAGGCAAAAAGAAACGAGTAAAAAAATGAAATAGAAAAAAATTATTGCGTAACCAGCAGACGATACAGATCCTCTCGGCAAGATGCTGCTTTTTCTCCTCGGTGTTGGAGCGTGAAGGTCGGCCAATCGGGTCACATGAAAGTGGGAAACGCGAGCTTCGAGAGCGCTGCTCGCGATCTCCTCGTCTCACCCAGCGGCAGGTCGTGTGCTCTCGGATATTTGCTCCGCGAGTGTCTCGAAAGAGCTCTTTTGGCGCCTTCGACATAAACGCTACATGATTTCTCGATCGCATCCTTCCACTTTGTGCATTCGTCGTTTCGTTCAAAACCAACCAAATTTCGATTTTAAAAAATTCTTTTTTTTCCTTCAAAAACAATTTTTCGTTATTTCTGTTTCCACTTCAGCGATTTTTTTCCAAGACTTTAGTTCCAATTTTTCACTCCATTTCGATACTCCATTCGAACTCTTTTTTTCACTATTTCATTCAATTTCGATTTTTCTTTGCCTCGGATTCGTCGAGTCTTTTTTTCCCCAACAAAAATGACGACTTTCATGAAAATCGAAATAATTGCTCTCGTCGGTTTACTGTGAACAATGAATGTTTTGAAATTTTTCAAATAAAGTAGAAAATGAATAGAGAATTTTCGTAATTTTTTAAAGAAAATCCAACGAATGTCAAGTCCAAAGAAAAATTTGAATTTTACATCAGAACGAACGAAATAATAAAAAATTGAGAACGATAGAAAAAAAAACGATCAAGTCGGATATAAAACGGTGAAAAATGGTTACAAAATAATCGAATACAAAAAAGTTTCAGTTCCATCCTCACGACAAAAGTAATGAAAAAAAAAAAATCATTCATTTTTCCTCATTTCAATAGAAAACCTCCATGCGAATTACAGAAATAAATATTTCTCGATACGTAGATACGGATCTCTGCAAATCCATGGGGGCCCACTACAGCATGGACGAACGCATCAATTTATATTTAGAATCGAAAAAAATAAAATAAATAAATCGATATACATGGATCCGCATGTGCGGGTATTGAACAATTCGCACGTTAATTAATTCATCGTGAGTCGAAGTTAGCGAAAGCCTTATGAGTCTATAATGTTACCTCAGAAGTATATGCGGGCATTAAAATTGCGTAACGAGTTCGGGTCACGAAGAAGATCAGAAAATCTTGTACATTATTATTAAAGCGCGTAATCCCTGCAGATGCACATTGCACGCACACACACGTGGGCATATGCGCTCTTAATTTAATCAAAGCAGACCGAACAGCCGAAAGGGGAACGTGGAGGAGGGGGGAGAAGGAAGATGATGCATTTGAGTGAATGTGACCTCACTGACGTTATTCCATTGTAATAATAAAGTGAAAGAAAGGGAGAGAGAGAAAACACATTGTTTAAAGGTCTCAAGACGATCTGTATCGATTTTCCTTTCATAGAATTCGTTTTCAGGTCGCCTGTACCTCGACACGTGCATCCGGAAATGATTTTCTCGTGATTTTTCAATTTCTAATGATAAATTAAATTTTTTTAATTGTTACGTTACGTTTTAGGGGTTTTTTTTTTAAATTTTGGTAATAAATGAATTTTTTTGAATGATTTTCGCGGTCGTGTGATCATTTTCTTCATCGATAATGAAAAATTTCGAACACTTTTCTTTGCTCCTCTTTGGAGACTCTGGAGACGATAAAAAAGGGGGACAAAATAAATTAGAGAATCGAAAATGATTTTCATGCTTTCGAATGATTTTTTGCTGCTTTTTGTGATCTTAAGTGGGAAAAAATGAAACAGCAAATTTTTTGGCGAGGCCTCCGAGGAGTGGCACTTTTACGAGGCTTGGAGGGGAAAAAAGTGGTGAGCAGATCGAGGGAAGGTGAAACGAGATGACAATGCAGGCCCGACAATGAGCACGGTGCTTTGCTTTCTAAATATTTTCTCAAATGAAAATCTACACATTTTGTAGAATATTAAATGTTCTCATTTGTGATCTGTGGATGAAGAGGCGCGAACGAAGGAAAAAATATCGCAGAATAAAGGCCCAGCCCTTCGACTCTCGTCCATGCACTACGGAGCGCTTTGCAATCTCAACATTAATCTACGCCACGTTTGAACTCACGCTCGTGTTATGCCAGAGGTGAAATAATAATACGAATCTGTGATGTACGAGCAGCAGAGAAATCGGCCACGTTTATCAAACGTTCGAACTTAAAATTCTGGCTGTTGCATAAAATTATAAATTATTGATTATTGGAACGTTAATTCTGTCGATTTCACGCTGATTTTCAAGTCTCAATCGTTGCTTTGGAAGAATTACGTTAAATCGGTGCTTTCGTTGTCCCTGAACAATGAATTTTTTCGATTTTTCATATTTTTTGAGAGAATTTCTTAATTTTTTTCTAAAAAAAATTCTTTCTGTATAGAAATTGATGGATTTTTTGGAAATTCGGAAAAACAGTTGCCGAGTACGACGAAAAGTTGCGAAAAAGCGACACTTTCTGTACAGTTTTTTGCAAATTCTTAAAAAAATTTACATGGTTGATGAACAAATTGTTTTGCAAATTTTGTCATTTCTCGGTGAAAGTACACAAACGATGGTTTTGAAATAAGCAATTGAATTGGATGAAAAATTTTGGCTCGTAAATCCCGCGCCCATTTCTCGAGGATCGTTACAATTCTTCGGCAGACGTTAACGATATTTCAAGTGGTTGGAGAATCCTCGGTCTCTCAATGTGGTGCAAGAAAGCATAACTCGCTCGGAGGGCAGATCACGAAGCGATAACGTTTGATACTGCGCGGAGTGGTAATTTCCAATGAGATTTCTTGAGATTCCATTTTTTTCTCAACTATTTTTTCCCACTCTTCCCCATCAGAATATTACGTAACGAGATCGTTTACTGACGATTTCTATTACGAAATCAAAATTATTTATCGAATTTATTCTAATGTGCCCCTTCAATAGACTCCCTGAAAAATAACTCCTCCCATCAAATGAAAACTGTAAAGAACCTCGAGACTGCGAGCCACCCTCAAAACGAGAATAAAATATTTCGATCTTCCGTCCAGAAAAAACTGAAAATTCAAATTGTTTGAATTCTTCCAATCAATTTTTTCGCACTTTTCCTTTCAATTTTTTCATCAATATTTTTTCCTATTTTCACTCATTCGTTCGACTCGAATTTCGAAGAGCCTGCCACGATAAACGTTACAGTTTTGCAGCGCTATTGGCCGTGCATAGGATCGCGGCCGAGAGGTCCGGGGATTGAGAATAGCCGCCGAGAAGTGAAATAAAACGCGGTCTCCGTAAGCACGCGCGTGGCTGCATACAAACGTGTGCAATTGCGGAAGCATTTCACTCATCTCGTTGCGAGAATAGCGTTGAAATGAAGACACACGTGGATTTCAAAGGTGCGAGAGGCGGAAAGTTACTCGTTCAATGTGATTTTCCCCATTCGTTGTTGTCGTTTTTCTCCATTTTCAATTTTTTTATTCCAGTCTTTTCTACGAGCGAGCAGAATTTATTGATTTCGCTCTCCCCACGACGTCTCATCAAGAGTCATCTTCTTTAACGAAATCCACCGACGTACGATCTTCGCTTTGCGTGCGCGAAACGCGTTTCGAAATAACCAGCGAGATTCGTAGTTTGAAATACTGAAAAAAATGAACAAATATGTTCGATAAATAAACGAGACAAAACGAGATGCGAACTAATGAGAATAAAATTGTATAAGAAAACATTTGTGCTTGGAAAAAGTGTTGGGAAATTGAGAATTTGAAGTGAAAAAGTAACATTTTTAAAAATAAAATGTGAAAACAAAAATCTGCTCTAAAACGAAAGCAGAAGTCAGACAAATTTCAAATAAAACGAAGGCAAAAATTAGAGAAAGAGAAAACTGCGAGAGCAAAAAGTTATAAATGAAAAAAAAAATTAAAGAATCGCAAAAATGAGAAATAAAAATGAAAGAAAAATGTGTGCGGTGTTGGTTAAAAGTTCTCGCAACGCCAGGGGAATATTCTCGTTTTTTTTCTCTTGATCATGCCGAACATTTGACGCAACGCATCGAGGACGATTTAGTAGGCGCATCGAGGATTATAAACGGAGAGAGGGTTGACGCAACTCGAATAACTCCGCCACTGATGTCTCATAACGAAATTCTTCGATGATTCCTCGGGCTTTTTTCATCTCTTCCTCCCCTCACGGTGTGTGATCTTTGATTTATAATTGGCAGCTCGATTCCTAGAAGAGAAATGAGAGCGTTACTTAAAGCAATTGTGAAATGTGACGGAGGAACGAAAAATCTCATTTGTTTATCGAATCGACAAGGCTCGCAGTTCCTGGTGAGCTTTCGGACCTTTTTGGTCCACTTCCATCGAAATCTCTCACCAAATTTCCTCTCCCCGGTTCCTTGACTCCGAATCGATAGATTTTTTCAATTTTTCCAAATTTTTCTCCTCCATCGTGATTTTTCATATCGATTTTCATCATTTTTCCCATGCCAATCGAACTCGAGGCCCAACTCCGATGTTTTGGCCCTCCTCCATAAGAATCTCCATCAGAAACCTCGTCTTTGCTCCCAATCGCATAATCATCTGCATAATGATTTGTAATAAATACTTTTACTGATACGGATTCAGTGCGATGAATGGGAAGACTCTCTCGTCCGTGTCCTCCATAACTCTGCTCCTCCTGACCTTTATACGAGAAGCAGATTCATATTTTCAAAGATTTTTTTCACACAAACGTTAGCATTCACATATATATGTAAAATAAGTATAACTCGCCCGAGATTGCCTCGGTACCTCGGAGGATCTTGAGCTTCGAGAATACTCTAACGAGACAAGCACGAAATCTCTCTAATGCTACGTCGCTAGACTAAATATAACAAAGTCCATGGGTCGTTCCATTCTCAGGTGGATCGAGAGGCTTCCTGTCGTTCGATCCAGCAACTCACAATCTTTTTCAAATTTCCATTTCTCATGGTGGGAAGAGAAAAATTTTGGAAACGAGAGAAATTCCTTTGATTTTCTTTATGCTGTTCTGGAAAAATCCACAATTTTTCCGAGTCTTCATTTCGAGTGCTCGGGGAGCGAGGATAATTATTTCAGACAAAATGATGTTCCTTCAACTGGCTTTTCCAACGGATTGGCGCAGGATCGAGTTCACGGTTTTTTATCCAAATTTTATCCGGTCATCCTTGGAGACGAAAATTTGCAAAAAATCCTCCAAATTCCTGGCATCAAATTCGTTTTTTTTTCTATTTTTTCGCACGGTAGAACGAAGCTTCCGATTGCTTCTCAAGCTGGAAAAAAAATTAGGGGGAATTATAAAAATCAATTTTTCCTCCAAAATGATGTTTTTGAATAATACTTGCTCCAATTTCCCTTTTTTCTTCTAAAATCCATGAAATCCCGGTTTGAGGAGAACTTTATCGACCCTGAGAACACGAAAGACGCTCGAGACGGTCGTAGAACGCGGAAATAACGTTTACTCGTGAATAATTGTCGTCGCGATTGGCAATAGCGTCAGTCCAATGAGTTTGTCACTCGAGACATCGTGAGAAACTCTTTCGAGTACGAGAATTTATCGAAATTTCACAGATTTCAAGCGGAATTTATTATTTTTAGGAAATTTACATTTTTGCCTGTCAAAATATGTCGAAATCCATTTTTTAATGGCAATCATCCTAATTATTGTTGATTAAGGAAGACGCCAAAGATATTTTCAAGGATTTCTCAAAAAGGATACAAAAAAATGTTCGAAAAATCTGGTACTGTATAAAAATTTCGATAAATTCAAAATGGTTTTGGACAGATTTGGTACATCGCTTCGACCACCTTCCAAAAGTCGAGTTGTTGAGCAGGTTTGAGTTTTCGAACGATTTCCTTGAAGGACTCCATCTCAAAATCGTTTTTGAGGTAAAAATTCTCAAATACTTGAACAAAATATGTTTTGATTTATTGTCTTAATGTTAGATCGTTAATAATAATAAAGATACTAGACACTTTAGTAACTACTTTAACTTTAGTTAAACTTTAGTAAGTATTGAAGTAGTTAAGTAGTTAAAGAAAAGATAACAAAGAAAAAGTAACGTAATAAAGAAAAGGACTTAAAGTATTGCTATTCACAAAGATGAACAAATGTTCGATGAACTTCGAAGCTCGTTCGGCCGATTTTTCGTTCCCACTCACAAGTCCATCATCATTTCTTCAATCTCATCGGAGTTGAGCATTTCCTCGATTTTCAAAGGCTCCATTTTTGTCTTCGAGCGTGACGGTGTATTGGCGCCGTTACGCGACGGCGTGCCTGCCGCTCGTGACGACGGCGTTGACGCTCCTCTTTCCGCTGCTTTTGGCTTCGGCGTCGCACCACCCTTTTCATTGACGTTTTGCGCGCTCTCACCACCTCCCATCGCTTTTGTTATTATTTCGCGACTTTGGCTGAAATAGGAATTCGGATGGAGGATCGGGCGCTCTGGAAGAGCCTTGTGCGATACCTCGAAACATTTCGTACACGCCAATTTGTATTCGCCCTCCTTCGACAGCTCTGCTGCTTCGCTCACAGCTGAAAAAGATTTATTTTTACATTTTTTACCCAAATTATGACGACTTTATGTGAATTTTCTCTTTCGAAATACTAAAATTTATGTCGAACTTTCCGAAATGTAAATTTTTTATTGAAAAATGCGAAAAACGAATTTTTCATGGCGCAAATGGGGACTCGGAATTACCTGAAGCAGGAAAACCGAATGCTGTGAGTTTTTTCTTGAGCTCATCAGTGCTCATGTGCTTGAAAGGGCATCCGTGTTTTTCTCCGGGTCCGGGAGTGCTGCTGAGAATTTTGTTGCAACCGTAGGGAGTGTAGCTCGTTCTTCTGCCCTCTTTTCCGTAGTAATGTCTGATGTCGTATGCATAACTTTTATCGAATTTGTCGAGATCGATTTTTTTAGTGAATTCGGTGCGCCAGAATCTGAGAGCATCTTCGAGGGTGACTCCGATTCCTTTGATGAAAAGTCCGTACTGCATACGACCCATATTTTTCAAATGGTGATCAGTTTTCACGACCTCATGGAGAACTCTCATGCAAACGGGGTACGAAATTTTGGATAACTCGTCGAGACTCTCGAGCGGCACCGCAGTTGTAGACCAGACGACTTTGGCCATGTCCGAAAAAACGTTTGGCAACATTTTCAGAAATGAGGCCAAACGGTCGTCCTCTTCCACGTGTTTCATGATCGCCAAAGATGTCTGAAAATCAAAAATCCAAGCGTTATTCGCTTCAATTATTTTAATAGTTAAATCGCAGCCTTTCCTTCGATCCACTGTTTCAATAATGTTGCCATCAAGTTTCCTCTCGCTGCTTGCGAGAGGAATTAACTCACCTCCAAGTATCGATTGAGCGTGGCTTTGAATTCGGAAACAAAGAGAGAGACTAGTTCGGACAGTGGTATATAAGCGTAGCCTTTGTGAAGATAAACTTTACGCGTTCTTATCAAATCTGGGACTTTCTCGAAAGGAACTTTATAGAATTCTGTGTGTTCGACAGCTGAAACTCTGGCAGTTGAGTGAAAAAGATTGTCTCGCAAGGATTCTTTTTCTTCCTGTGTTATCTGAAAATCCAAAAAATCAATTGAAATATGAGAAGGGGAAAGAAAAATTGAATAAAAATAATTGACCACTCACGGCTTGATAGTCGAAGCCGTTCAGACTCAACAGTTTGACGATCCCCTCTTTGTTCAACGACGTGAATCTCATTTTGAAATATTCCACTTCCATGTTGACAAACCATCTGTGATTGTCGCTGTTCTGACAGTACGCCAATGCCAAGATAAAGTGAGAAATGTGGTCGCGTCTCCTCGCCTGCAACTCTACTTCGCTGTGCGACGCACATCCTTGACCGTTCAACAGTTTTGCTGGATAATTGAAACCGTCCTTTCGAAAGGTGTTCAACAATGCCAATTTTTTGTCTTCCAACGTTTTCAGGTCTCCTCTTTGGGATATCGATTCGACGAGCGTCAAGACTGAAAAAATTAAGAAAACGCGTTGCAATATGTATGCGGCTGCAGGTTTTTGTTGTTAAATTAATATTTTTCCAACTAACAGACAAGTTTTTACATGAATTTGATTTTTTCAAATCGAATCCTCGAATATTCTTTTTTTTGGGATTGTGATTCGCTAAAAATTGAATTTCTGTAATGAATTACAAATCGCATATTATTTATTGTAAGACTCGAATTTCTTCGAATTTGTATTTTGAACTCGATCTGCTTAACGAAACGGATCTACTTTTATAATAATTTAAAATTGTTCGAAACATTCGAAATCGAAAAAATAACCTCAGATCAGAATAGATGTAAAGAAGAAAAATGAAAATCTTTAGTTGCGACATAAGACGATAATAATAAATATTGAAGGACAGTAATGAATGGTGAAAAATTTTCGTTTTTTAACCACCTTGACGCCTTTCTAGGCCTAAATCCTGAAACTCCTTGAAGCTTATCAATTCGCGAGGTGGATTTTGATAAAATTGAATATCGTGCGGATAAAGTTCGCGGAGACCGTCGTCTTCTTGTTTGATGGCAATACGCCGGGGCTTTTTATATTCCATGATGATAATTATTGAATTACTGAAGAGTGTGAAAAAATTTGAGAAAACAAAAGAATACTATCTCACGACATACAAAAAAGATCGGAAAGCAATCGCAATAACAATGTTGTTGTCATTTCGCGCCAGAATTAGGAAAACTTTCAGAGAATCGCGGGCGGTGGCGCCATCGGTTGGCGCGTGCGCGTCATCGGACGGCGCTGTGGCGAACTACGCTTGAAAAAGCGTATTGTCGCGTTCGCTTCTGCGCATCAGAGCGTTGCTTTTGATGCGCAGAATCCGCGATATTTCCGCGCACAAAGAGCGGGCTTGTGATTTCGGGGATAAAGTTTTGTATGGAGGAAATAAATGAGTAAGAGGGAGAGAGAAAAAAAGGGACGCTACTCGTGGTGGTTGACCGTTAGCCGGTCGCGTGCTTTTATCCCGAAACAACAAAGAAGAGTTGTTTTTTTTACTTGTGTCGCCGGTGCCCTTCCCCAAGCGTTAAACTCTCGTTTCTTTTTTCTCCCTCAGTGCTCAGTTCGCTCTTCTAGCCTCGTCAGTTCGCGTGTAACGATCTTCAGAGATCGAGCATGCGGTAACAAAGCATTTTTGGAAAGAACATTGTGCCTGCACTTGCGCGCGTGTCAAAATTTATCTGCTCATTTTTCTACTCGTTTTCCCTATTTTTGTTTGTAATTCTTCATTTTTATGTATCGCGAATTGTAAAAATGGCAGACAATGATACGTCAGAGGTCATTCCCGAAAACAAGGAGCCCCAAACCAACAACGTGCTGCTATTTCGTACGGCCGTTACAAATTGTTTCAAAAACATCGCCGAATGCGTGAGGTAAGAATACACAATTCGTCTGCCTGCAACTTTTTTCAAATCTGATCTTCGCTTCGTTTTTTATATCAGTAATAAAAATTTCGCACTCGAAAGTTCCTTTCAACGACGAAAATAGTTACTTTGTCACGCAAATGTCTAGTTTGAATTTTTCGTTAACATTTTTCCACTCGAGCAAACTCTTTCCTCTTTAGTTCCCAGTTTCGACTTTTGTCATCCTCGGTCCATAAAATTTTCAAAATTTCCTTCCAAAAATCGTAGCACACCTCGATCTCAATATTCCGAAGAGAAAAGTCTAGTGATTTTTGTCTGCGACGAGTGGTTTCGGAAACGAAACTTGATCAGCGCTGGCCAACCGAGTGCATAGATAGGAACGAGTGGGCGGGGCAAACACCGCGCTCCGGATTGGTCGTTAATCCAAAATGAATATCTCAGCAACGGTGCATCGTAGAGAAAAATCGCAAAGGACTTTTCTCTTCAGAATTTCACAATCCATCGACCCTCCAAGTTTTAAGGGCGCACTTTGAAATTTCCCCGAGTTACGTGCCTTTTTCGCTCGTCAAGCGGTCTCGAAATGATTTTTTTTCACCTTTCCCACCATAAATCCATCAATTAAACATACTCTTGCAATCTTCGAATACTTCGTGTCATTTTCGCCTCTTTCCTCTCGCTCAGCTACCTTCAGGCATAACAAAGCATGATAAAACATTTTTCCCCCTCTTCCTCGTATCGCCACAGGGACCAAAGCCCAAACGATGGTGTCACTCGATGTCATTGGCCTCCGAGGCTTGCATACTAATGTACGATCTTTCCTCTCTTTCAATCACTCCCCCCTTTTCCCTTCTCGTCTCCTTTTCGTCGGACACAAACTCGCGCAAAATTTTCACGTGCCCGTGAACATTCGAGACTTCACAGCCACCCTCGACGATTCCTCGCGACACCGCTCTCGTTTTATCCCACCAAATTCGTAAATTATTCCTCCCTCCCTTTTCCTCTCATTCGTGTTTTTTACCGTTGCTCTCGATTCGAGTCGTACGAAATTCGGACTATCTAACGAAACATCGAAGCCTCTTATCTGTGCCAAGATTTTCATGGCGTTTTTTCACTCCCTCGAGTCGCATTAACGTTTCGAATAAAAAATCAACTCTTTAGCAAGTAGGTCAGTTCCCGGGGAGTGCTGAATTTTTAACGTCTAACGGGCTCTCGCTCATTTGAAGAAAAAACAAAGATTACATTACTGAGAAATTCGTGAAACAAGGAAAGACGAGAAATCGAATTTCTCGAGGATTTTTTCAAAAAATGGATTTCTCGACAATCTTCAATGCTCTTCGATTCTTCGCTTTCTTCCTCGAGGTATTCGTTTGGCGTGATGTTTTCACTGAAAAATGGCAGCCTCGAGTTCTCTTATTTCGTGGACGTTTCGACGAAATGCTCGATTGGTTAATTTTCGACGCGCTCTCTCTCTCTCTCTCCCTCGCTCCCTCATTTGTTAACAGACGAAAATTTTCACGTTGGTTGGTTCGCGCCCGCCGCCGCGGCGGCTCTTCCGCACGGTTAAGTTTTCGACCCCCATTGTCCTTGAAGTTTATTATTCTTTCTCGCTCTTTCCCTCAGCCCAGAAGAGCCGGTGTATGTTTTCGTTGCCGCAGTTCACGAACGTTCAATTTCCAGCCCGCTCTTCCCTCCTTTTTTTCGCACACGCGAGAAAGCCCCAAAGAAAAAGGAGGAACGCGCTTCTCCCGTGATCCTTTGAATTCTTTCACAGACAAAGGAGACCTCGGGCCCTTCTCCTCCTCCTCATCCCTTTGAAAAAATCCTTTCAGCCTTCAAAACCCAAAAATTATCATTATTATCGAACATTCTCGACTCGCTCTGGCCCTCGACGCAACCGCGAGCCAAATTCTCTCTTCCGAGCCGTTCGAACGCGATCCCGTGATTCGGGTTCCTCGAAAAATTAATTTTTTTCGAATCGTCTGTTTTTTTGACGTTTCATGATTTTAGGTTAGATCGAGAGCCCAGATTTCGGTCTTGCAAATCTGCTTCTTCGGAGAGAATCCTTTTTTCAAATTCCCACCAAATTTTCCACGTTTTTTTATGAATTTGTTGACCTTTTTTACGTAGATTCGCAGGCTTCGTTCGAAAGTCCCGTTTTTTGGGGTCGAATCTTGATCCCAATCGTGCCGAGATCAAATTTTTTCAACGTTTCGTCACGAGTGTCAATTTTTCGATTTTTGCACTGTGAATTTTGAAAATTTTCATTGCGAAGTCGATGCAGCTGATTCCGTGATCAATTTTTCGTCCCCCGAATCTCAAAATCAGTTTAGAGCCCCGAACAGAAAACTTCGTGTCCGGAAAGAAAAATAAAAAAATTGCGAAGTGAAATTTCGGAAGAAAATTCGTCGAACGAGAGCCAAAACCAGAGACGCCAAAAACAGCGTACGAGCACCGTTATGAAAAGGAATTCCGTCTCAAAATCGAATTTATTCGCGGAGAGCAAAGATGCCATAATCCCATGGAGCATCCGAAGCTGTGTGTCGAGGTTGTCCCGCTTTTCTGTTGTATCGAACGGGTTCTCGGTAAGCTCCGTTATAAACACGCACACGTGCTCTTCGTTCTTGCCGGAAATCGAATATCCGTCCTCGTAAATATACCGCTCATTATTGCGAATTGAACAAGGAGATTTTCTCATTTTTTTCAACCTCATAAAAGCAGGCAAAAAATTCATTTCCTCGAATCCTTTCCTCAACAATTTTATCTCTATTAAAAAAAGAAGAAAATAAATAAAATCGATCGATTTTTCCAAGAATTATGATGAATTGCATGAAACTTCGTCGAATAATTGTGAGTGGACGAATAATCACGAAAAACATCGTGAAAATGATCGAAAAGTGGAAACAACGTCGAAAGGATGTAAAAGTAGGTTCGGAAGTTCGGGAAAAATGGCTTCCGGAAGAAAAGAGCAAAAAATGGCGTTTTTCTGTCACGTCCGACTGCCAGGGGAGCAAGATGGCGGATTTGGAGATCGGTGCCCTGGATTAGGTCTGGACAAATGCAAATTTGTTTTTTTGGTATCAGATTGCACCTGTCCCGGCCTGATTTCGTGGACCGTCGTCAACGGGAGCAGTGGAAATGGCCGAGGAGCCACAAAATCGTCGTTTTTGTTGAGCGAGCACAAAAATTTGAATTTCCAAGTCGAGTTTTGTTGTTTTTTGATTTTCGAACTGCACGAGAAGCTCCTTCAAAATTACCAAATCTTTTCGATTCAATTCGAATGGAAATATTAAATTATGCAACCTCGACGCTCCAGCATCCTCGATAATCTCGAAGCGAAACCAGAGAACTTGGAACTTCATGATACTCTGGCTTATCACTTATCGTCTCCAATTTGCTGATCCCAACTTCCTGGAAATGTGTTCTTGTGGTCGGATAATATTACAAAAGAATCAACTTTGACAGTCGCAACAATGGGGATCGAGCGAAGAAATAAACAGAACAGCAAAGTGCCTTCGTCGATAACAATCAACGAGCGAGCTGCTTAATTATGGCTGATGAATGAGTCGCTTCCAATGAAAATTCAACTTGATCACTAACCGAGCATTTCTCATGAGAAATATTCAATTCGATAGCAAAAATTGTGAAAAATCTCATTTTTTTGGTCGACCAGTGACAGGACAAAAATTTTGAGGATATCATTTTTTATTTTTTTGCAGCCAAGACGAATTCATCAACACCATGACAGTTTTGCAGGCGCAACCTGCGTTGGCTAAGAAACTCAGGAAGGTTCTCGTCAAAGAGCTCTACGAAGGCATGTGTGCCGAGTTGGATGACATGTTGACCGATGGAGATCTCGCTGCGGGGCTCGACAAAACTGCCAACCTGGCTAGAGAGGCTGCGAATCATCCGGAGAAAAATCTTTGGTGAGAATAGAAAGGAAGAAATGAGTTTTGTATGGTGAACCTAATTTAGTTTCCAAATCAGTTAGTAACACGAAATTGTGCATAGAAAACCTCAACAGTGCCAAATTGCGTAGACTCAAAAGTATGTTCCATTTTTTTCAATTATTTTGTTATTCGCAATTAATCAATTTCACGGATTTTTACAGGCGGCCACCAGGCGACGTGAAAGAACATTTGCGGAGTTTGGAAGCTCAGGCGATCCTCGAAGAAAGCAACACTCTGAGGAAACAAGTTGAAGAACTGCAAGCTGAAAACGCAGCAATGGTGAAAGAAATCACGAGAAGACGAGCCAAAGTTCAAGCGGTTCACGAGCGCATGAATCGAGCGTCAAAAATCTTACCTTCGGTCATTCCCAAGCTCGAAAAAACAGTTGAACAACTTCAGGAGCTCGTCAAATCGATCGAGCCAACATCACTCGATCACACGAGCCAAAACTCGCTTGAAAATACCTGACGAATCTCACCAAAGAGAAAATCGAGAAACAATACATTTTTTATTGAAAAAAATAGACTGAAAAACGTTCCGATCGTAAATTGTAAATACGCGATAACAATTTTTTGATTTTGACTGAATCACCTCGACGTTTCTCTGTTTTCACCTGTTTTTTGAGTTTTTCGATTTCAAATATCCTGGGAGATTCTCTAAGCATTTTTTTCTACGATAAATTAAGATGATTTCCTTGTTATTGATTGAAGTTTCAATCAAGATAGATTAAGTGTTGATTTTTTCGAAATTTTACGATTTTTTTTTTCATCTCGATGTAAATAATAAAAATTTGTAATATCCGAGGAAAAAACTTCATGGTTGCTCGAAATCAATGGAAAACGCACTTTTTTTGTGATTTTCGTATATTTATTTTCGATAATCGGAAAGTTAAGTAGATTCTGGTCGATTGGGAAGGATGAAGAATTTTTGAAGTTTTTCTTCGGTCTCGTCGGCGCGTTGACGCCATTTGTTTTCTTCCATTTTCAGACAATCTCGAAAAACCGTGTTCTCCATCTAAAAAGCAAAAGGTACAAGAAAGTTTGTGAATTTTTTGAAATAGTTTAATTTTCCGAATATTTTTACGAATTTTTTTACAAACTTGAAAGAAATCGATCCGATTCTTCGTACCGAGAATCTGATAATTGAGGCTTTCGATGGTTTTGTCAACTTTTGAGATTTCGTCGAAAATGTGATTCTTTTCTTGGTTTATTTCCAACACTATTTTTTCATAATTTTCACAGAATTCTTGGTTTTTTTGGTTCGAAATTTCTTGCACGTTGACGAGATCGAGATAGTTTTTTCGAACTTTGAGGAATTCGTTGATTCGCGAATTCATCATGGCCTCAAATTCGTCCCAGCTGGCTTCTTCGATTTCGATGTTCAAACGATTTTTTTGAAGGTCGCCGATAGCAATTAATTTCGATTCGTAAAGTCTGAGAGTTTCGGATATCAAAAATTTGCAATATTCGATCTGTTTGTCAATGTTTCTTATCACGGACTCGATTTCCAAATGAATTTTCGATCTCGACGTCGAATTTTCCTCTGTTGATTCTGAAGTTCGAATCTCGATTTAACATTTTTCAAATCATAGAAAATTACCGTTCAGAATATCAAAAAATACTGATTTTCAAAAAGTTACCTGTGATTTTACATTTTTCAATCAACTTTGCGAAGAGTCCGTCAAAATCTGGATTTTCCATTTTGGAATCGATCAACGTCTACTGGATTTCGTTCTTACGAATTTTCGTTCGTTTTCCCGACGCCAAGCTGCAAAGAATTGTGAGTCTCGACCAATATCACCGACAAAGGCACCAGAATAATAATTTTCATAAAAATAAGAGAAAAAATGTCAACAATGAATATTTGACCGAAAGTTAACATTTTATAACGGTAGAAAACTTCCGATGAAATGCCGCAAATTTGTTTCGTCGGTAAATGATCAATTGACAGTATCGACCGAGTGGGAAATGACCGGGAACGCCGTGGCGGATTTACGAACTTGACATTCAGCGCGAGATTATCTTCCGCGCGATCATTGGTCGCGCGGTGCTGGGGCCAATGGCCGCGCTGTGTTCAGATGCTGCAGTTCCGTCGGAAGATGTCGCCACGCGGAAGCGTCTGTGCGCAGCCGGCGGGCGCGCGGGCGAGACAGAGAGGAGAGCCGGGGAGCGTAAAAGTTGATTCTATCGTGCGGCGCGCGTCACTCGCAACGCACTCGTTCCTCTTCTTCGCCATTGTGTTTGATTTGCGCACACCCGTGTGTATCTCTTTCCCCCCTTGTCCCAAAAGTTTCTCGCGCCCGCGCGTCGCGTGTGTTTGTGTGTGCGTGTTTTCTCTTTCTCGAGTTAAACCCCCCCGCGCGCTTGCCCCTAACGTATGCGTGTATTTTTTCCACCATCGTCGGCTTTATCGGCTCTTCTATATCCCAGCCCCTCAGTTCCAACCCCTCCTCCCTTTTCGTCATCCCCTCTCGTTGTCTCTGATTCTCCTTCCCCCAAAAACCCCGTAATCCATCTGGGCGATCGTGGTTCGCGGGAGACGAACAAATTTTATTTTTATTTTCGAAAAA
Organism: Venturia canescens; assembly: GCF_019457755.1. Lineage (NCBI taxonomy): Eukaryota > Metazoa > Arthropoda > Insecta > Hymenoptera > Ichneumonidae > Venturia > Venturia canescens. Next base: position 10,346,486 of record NC_057431.1, on the reverse strand, counting down.
TCGTACGTTCCAAGTCGTGCTGTAATAATTAAGGAATTTTCCGAGTGTGCCGCATACAGGACAGCCCGGCTCGAGCTTTTCACCATCCGAAGACGCCAACGTTGAGTGAGTACAGAATTTCAATCCATTTCGTCTTTATTTCTCGTACCTTTTCGGAATTTTCTGTCATCGTCGAATTCATGGGATTTTAAAGTTTGATCGAATCGTAGCACAAACTATTTACAAAAGTGACTGAATGCGCTTTTTTCAAACGCTCATCGACGACAACGTCGACGCTCGATTTTTGAGGTTAGTTTCCGTCTCTCTTGCACTCGCGTGCGCGCGCTTCGCCACCGCGTCGTGACGCAGCCCTCTTTGGTGCGCGTGGTCAAGCGTGTCTTAATTAAGGTATTTTTTCTTCTATTCTTCCCCTTTCCACCCCTCGAATTCTACTGCAATCGTAAAGTCTTCGCTTTGCGATGATTTCATCATTAAATCGAGCCATTTTCGAGGTCCCATCAAAATGCCGGCTTACGAGGTTAGGGAGCCCGAAAAAAATACGACTTTTGACGCGACACCATCATGCGATCGATAATTTTAGCATTAATTATCCATTCCCATACATTTTTCAATGAAAAAAACTTGTTTATACAGTTTTTTCGTATTTCTCATGACATTCTCTGAAATCGCGACCTTTTCGCATTTCTCTCGAAACTCTCGGACCAGTGAGGGAAGTTTGACCGAGTACGCAAAGGAAATCGATCGTTCTGCACGTTAAACCATATTCTCAGACGCATTGTGGGCCAATACGAGGGGCTGGAGAGGGGCAACGAAGCTTAGTTTGATTTCGCGATGTAGAATAACTGGAATTAAGGTAGGCCATTTTTTCCACGTCATTTCGAATTCGAATTTTACGACGTGCACAGCCTCGGTCATTTTTTTTTCATCAGTCTCCGTTGAAGGTCAAATGCATCGAAAATTCGACTTTCAGAGTTCGAAAAACGTGCAGAATTTTGTGAAACACTTCGTCGATTCGTTGAGTGTTCAAAACTCGTTTTTTTATCATCGCTATTATTGATTTTGTCATGGTTATTCACAAAAATATGAAATCATTTGCAATTACATCATTTTTCGACGCATTCTGAGATGTGAATTTCCCGAATTAATCTAACGAGAAATAATATTTCCAGTTAATACGTTTGAGTAATAGAATCGACGCTCGCGATTATCGAATAACTGAAGAACGTGGCTAAAAAAAATCTGCGAATGGCCTCGGTGCCAGTGCTGACAGTTCCGTTTTTTTTCCCTCGTCTTTCTCGCTTTCTGGATTGAGATTAAACTTCACTGGCACAATTTTTATCTTTTTTTTCTTCCATTTTCATTGAAAATCTGCGATTCTTTACAAACAAAAATAAAAAAAAAGTATAAATCCAGAACAGTGGCGGTGCTATTCGCACCGGGCAATTTTACCTGCAGATAAATACCTGCGATCGTTCTTTCCGCAATTGTTACAACTGTACTTTGGGCACGGTCAGTCATGCCTTTCTTTTCTCCCAATCTTTTTTCGTTTCTTCGTTTTTTTTCTCTCCCGCGCTGACTCTTTATCCTCATTTCCTGAGCGTACTGTAAATTTTATCTCGCTCCCATTCGTAGGCTCCCAAAACTTCCGGAAGCTCTGCAGTCTCGGCATTTTTACCGAGAATTTTCTACCTGCTCGTTTCGTTGTCGTCTTTCATGAAATTTTCGACTTTTCGTTTGCTCTCGGCTGTTCGGAATTTCGGTAGACATCTCCACGAGTCAACTTTTTTTCTCGTGCGTCAACGATCAATTACCATTTCCGTTTTATCATCGGATGTCTTAATTTCTGTTTAATTGAAATTATTTCGAGTAAATAAATTGATTAATTTGCATCTTCACGCCTGAACTTTTGTCGTTTCCAATTCTGAGGATACCTCAATTGAAAATCATTGAAAAACGTTAATTCATGAGAACTCGAATGATCGAATATCGATTATCGTCGTCGGCCAGCTTCGGATTCAATTTAAACCTGTTTTTTATCATACTTTTCTCTCGCAATTTTTGTCGTCTTTTTTCCTGTGCTCACTCGGGTGTTTTCCTGTGCTCACCCAGAGGCCCAGTCGCCATAAGCAGAACGCTCACAGTTGCCCTCGTCGCTAAATGTTGTGTGTCGTCGCCACCGGGTCGTCCTCAGTGTGGCACAACAAAGCGTTACCACGACGACTCGACTCTATCTCTATTCGCCTCTCTTTCTCTATCTTACCGTTGCCATCACAAAACTTTCAACTTCTCGCGTTCGAAGTTGTCTTTGGGGCCTTGCTGACGAAAGAAAAAATTTTTTTAAATAAAAAAACGTAAAAATAAACACAATTTTTTCTCCGTTCATCAATTTTTATTGTTTCCAACTATCCCAACGGAATGTTTGTGTTGAATTTCTGCCCAGATCGGAAATCAGCCGTTCGAACGTTGATTCCGTTCCGAGAAAATTCGATTTGTACGCCAACAACATTTCTTCCTCACGGATTTGTGCCAAAGCTCGAAAAAATCTCAAATTAATAAAAATATGTACAAAAATCTGGAAAAATGGCAATTCGTTCAACCGAATTATTTCGTTGTCACTATTCGACTCTAGAAATTCATCTTTCATTCATTTTTTTCGTTCGCAGAAGTTTTCATTTAGAAATATTCAAAAATCACTCGACGCCATTTTTTTTCGATTTTATCGAATCGAACGTGCACTCGGGAATAATTTTATGTGTGAAATGAACAACGACGATGATGATTCGAGACCAAAAATTCGGATGCGGAGAATAAAATTGAATAAAAACGAAACGAAGTAGTAAAACCGTTGCGCAAATGGCTCCCATATTTTTTCTGTTATCATGCGAGTCTTCTAGTGTAAGAATCACCGATGAGGAAGATTCCTGCTATTCGCATACGTGTCGTCGCCAGAATTTTTTTTTTTCTCCAACACGGAGCAATGGCCGAGAGATGTTAATCGAGGCTCGGTTATAAAATTAAAAATGAAGAAAGATTCAAAAAAAAATTATCTCATTTGACTGCAAAGCACGAAGAGATCGAACGTGTCGATTTTTCAACTGTCCAAATGGAATGAAGCTTGTTATTCATTTCTATAAATCTATGAGCGTTTTACCACTGAACAACCGATGAATTAAAAACGCTCGTGATTGTTACTGACCTGGAAACAACGAACATTTGAAATACCGTCGAAACACTCGAAATTTATCGATCGATTTCTTCGAAAATTCACGGAATTGAAAACAAATTTTTTTCTAATAAAACTTTGATAAAAAAAAACTCAGGAATTCCCGAGCAGGATAATTGAAGTAAGAATAATACAAAAGATGAGATTACAGCTTAAAAAAAGGGGGGAAAAAATTGCGAACCAAGAAAATAATTGAATATGATCTTGTGAGATTGCAAGGAAAGCTGAACGAGTGTAGAATTATTATGCAGAAAGTGATGGAATTCGCGGTACTCCGTGGTGAAGATACTACGAAAAAGAAGCAATAAAACGAGAAAATAGGAGAAAAAAAAATTTAATGACAATAATAACAATGATAATGATTGTGGAGTACGTAGCTCAGGAGAAACGACAGATTGTAATATATACTCACGTGCAAATCTAGATAGAGAGAGAGAGAGAGAGAGAGAGAGAGGGATGTAAGAAAATCCGCGAATTGGCCACGTTTCGCTAAATCGAATCTCCCCCCCTCTCCCTCGAGTCTTTCTTTTTTTGTCTTTTTTTTCCCCTCGTTTTTCATCTCGTTATTACGGGCAACACATATTGTACTATCTTCTCTCCCTACTGCTCTATTCGGCTGTATTACGAGAGCTATCTCGAGAATCTTTATTACACGAGGATAGAGAGCGAGATTAGCCCGGGAATAGTTTGCGTTCTCAGGTCCACTTCGCATACGAATGACTCGGAAACTCGGATATCCCACTCGAGGCTTTTCGAAATATACATTTTTACGTTTTTCCCCCCTCTCGGGATTTATCGTTGCTTAGATTTTCATTAATTTGTCGTTTTTCTCAAGAATTTCACGAAAATGCTTGCAAACGTGGATAAATTTGAAGGATCTTTTCTTTTGGCTGCGAAATTGCACACAATTTTCATTAAAATGTAGAAATTCAATGAAAAATCGAAAAAATATTGAGATTTTGTTGATTTTTTAAATTTAATTTATTTAATATTGACGTTGATTTACGCCAAAGTTGGTGAGTTTTTTAAAAATTGATGAATCAAGTTTTCATTTCGAAAAAATGTAACTCAATTGTGAAAAGCCTCAATAGAGTACATTGACAATTGCGTCTCCTGGGCCAAGGTGCGTCTACTTTCTCCTAATACGGCGAGCCACTCACGCGGGGAGGGAGGGGGGGTAAGGTTATTTTAAGGTCCACCAACGCAGACCAAATAAAAAGGAACAATATTGAATGGAAATATTACAGTAATTATGTATCGATTCGATAGAAGGAAGCGAGAGAAAATAAATGAAAATGAGAATGGCTGAACGAAGGGCGTTTCCCAATTTCGGTTTTTGAATAACAAGAAACCTTTTTCCGGTTGCACAATAAACGTGTGTTTACTTACGAGCTCGATGCACATTAATAATTAATGAAATATGATTTTTTCAAACCTTCTCTCGCTTGTCAAATCGTCCCACTTGGTGTTCCATTAAACTCATTCACCTATACGATTCTTACGATATCTTGAGAACACATTAGAAATTGTTCTCTGCGTTGCGTTGCAGTAAAACACGTGGTCGAGCTTGGCTCGATAAATCTTTCGAATGGAGGCTTTAAATTTATTTTTTTATTTTTTTATAATTATTTCTGTAAGCGTGTGCAATTCGAGGGAAATCTCGAGGTCGCAATCCCTCATTTTCTTGCACTTTTGCCACCATTTTATTAGCTATTTATGCTTACGGTGATGTCAGTTTACCTCTCACTTTAAATACGACGTAGCAGTTCCATTTAATATTCTCATTGGTAATTCATTCTTTTTATTGAGGGGTCTACCTTAATCAGCCGATCAAAAAAGACCATTTTCACGATTTTCTTTGACCGATATAAACTACAATTATGGATATAAAAATTGTTGGGCCTCTAAAATACAATCTTAAAATACAAAAAAAAAATTATATTTATTTTACCCAGTTTTCGTACAGAAACATGGCGGAGAAGACAAATCCAAAAAAAAGATGGGTATGCGCCGTTGATAAAATCTCTGGAATCGATGATCGTAGAAAAAAGAAATCATACGATTTTTCATTTTTACAAAAATGATAAAATGGCGTCCATTTTTCCAAAAACTAAAAAAAAGCGTGTTCTTTTCATCATTTTCTGCGAAAAGAAAACAGTTCCACTCGAAATTTCAAAATTCCAATGATATGCGCTATACTTATAGTCATAAAGATCACGTGGTAAAATTTTGGTAAGAATCGGTCTAATAGTTTCGGAGATTTTGTCAGCGAGCCTTCCAAAAACGTAATTTAAAAAAAAACGCGTTTAAGGTATAACTGGATGGATAGCTCGACCAAAAATTATATCTGATTGGAATTTCCGTACTTCGTGATGCAATAAAAATCTGTAAAAATTTAAAAACATTTGGAAAGCTATGAACAATAATTATCAATAATAATATTGCCTAAAAGTTAATAACAAATTGTTTAAACAATTAATTATTCAATAATTTTGCGGTTTTTTTTTACGAATCAAATGTGTGTATTTTTCCGAATGCTCATGAATTTTTTTAGAATTTTCGTCGATTTTTGAAATTTCTTGAAAAAATTTTGAAAAAAATTTTAAAAAATTTGAATTTTGGATATGTTTTAGAAGACATATTTACCATCAGTTTTGAAAAGTCTCAAGGTTACTGGATCACAAATGTACAAATAGAGCCACTTGAAAAATTTAAAAAAGAGAATTTCAAAAATCCACAAAAATTCTGAAAAAAATCATGAGCATTCAGAAAAATGCGCACATTCGATTCGTAAAAAAAAAAACAAGGGTCTGCTTCGATTTTTATAAAATTTTACTATGATACTTTTAAATGTGTGTACTTTTGAAAAATGCAATAAAAAAAATTAATTTTTTAAAATTCTTATTAGGGTAGACCCCTTAACGAAGAAATGAACTGAAATTTGCTCTAAAAATCGATAAAAATAATTTTTTTATTCACTCCTAAATCGACTCGGTATTCGAACCTTTTTTTTGGGGGGAAACGGGAGAGTTTTGCATGCGAAGCCCATATAAAATAGTGAGCTCCGGAGCGCAGCGCGCGAGACTCACATGTAAGACCGCGAGAGATCCGCAACTCTGAATTATTGAGGATTGCGTGTGGAGCTTCCTCCTAACAGAAATTCTCCTCTGGATACACTCCGTTCGCATTTACCCTCCACCTTCCTCATGTTGGAGTCCATTTTCCAAGGCCTATGGAGGTTTCCGTGCAGGGGCTGAGACGGACGTCATTATTTCGGGTGGTTCGATCGAATTCCCCATTTATTCTGGGACTGATAGCTCGAGATAAAAGCCTAAAAAATGATGACGCTGAAGTTTCGAACGTTGGAGTCCAACGAAATGATCTAAAAAAACTCAAATAATTCCAGTAAATCTCGAATCTGGTTCCCTGCCGAATTTCCAATTCGTAATTTTTTAAGCCACCACATCAATTATTCGTGAAATAAAAAAATAATGAATTATAAATCTTTTTTTCGTTCATTTCGTGTTGAACTCCAACGTTGCAAACTTCAGCGTCGTAAAAAATGTATTAATTCGTCGTCAAAGTTCGAGGAGTTTCTGACAAAATTGGCTGTCGAATCCAGCCACGAAATCCTCGATTTTGTTACCACTCGACACAAAATCCCTCGTACCTCGAAATAAGCAATTAATTTTAAATGAGGGTAAAAATAACTGACCCCCAACCGAATTACTGCCTCCGTTATCGTGAAACAGCCCGTACGAGATTGTGAGACTTTCCATGCTGATCGAACCAATTTTTCGAGTTTGAAAATAAAAAATCTGGCAATCGTAAGTCTTGCAGACTCAATTTTCCTCATTTTTTTTTACCAGTACGTTCGAGTTTTTCATGGAAAAGCGACTTTAATACTTGGCGTTCTTTTTTTTACTCTTCTGCTGTTACATTGTATAATTTTTTTTATAAATCAATATAAAATTGAGAAATTTATTTGAATTCGTATAGATATGAGGCAACATTGGATTTGAGAGAACAAATTTTTCGTACATATTTTCATACGTTCCCTGAAAACAATTTGGCTGCCTTCCAATAAAAAACCGCTGAACCGATGGCAAAGATTGACAAAGACCGTGATCCAATATTTGTGGGTTTCCAAAATTTCGGTATTTTTCCTTGAAGTATTAAAAAATTTTTTGAATATTTCGTTCAACTTTCGTTTTCAAAAAAAATTAGAAATCTTCGAATGTTGATAAGCGAGCACTGGTACCAGCTCGAAGTTGAATTAAGGCTCCGCTCAGCGTTAAATTCTCATTTACAAAAGCATTTCAAGTGAAATGTTGAAAATATTAAAATCCAACAATCCTTTCGAGTATTTTATTTAAGAGCAACGAGAATATTAAGTTTGACGTTGAAATACGAGTAACATGATTGAATCCAAGCCCCCGGTTAAGGGGGTTCCTCCGTACATTTCGCGTCGAAGTTCCCATGGGTGGCGAATGACGTGCGGGGGAGTTGGGATTCGCTTCCCTCGTGCTTATATGCCACTGATGCATGCTCCGTTACCTTCTCGTGCACGAGAGAGCTTTGTGCTGTCTCTTGCTTTCCTCCTCCTCCTATCGAGCCTATCCACGTACGTGGATAAAACACACCTATAAACAGGAGGACAGGTCGCCTCGGTGTCTGCTCGCAGCTCCGTCCGTTAAGGGGGGCAGGAGCAAAGGGGCAGGGATGGCCGTCTCGTCCGAACGGCGTCCGAAACCCTCTTCTTCAACTTTTTCTCCCCTGCGACCCTTAACCTCCTATTTTCACTTTTTTCACCCCTCCCCGAGAAGGTGTATTTTCGATCACAAAATTATATCAGAATTATTTCCACTTTATTCCATTCCACGAAACATTATTTTCTCCTCTCACCTTTTTAAGTGCATTTCCAAGGTTGCATCTGGCTCGAAAACTACCCGAATCTTGTCGTCAGCATAAAACGTCTTGTATTTTCAGAAAAAAATTGCTTCGTGGTAGGGTTTCGTTATTAATAAAAGATACGTTGGGCAATCTTGGAACGGAAATACTATTTTTGTCGTTGAAATTCGAAGAAGAAAAAGTTGAAAGTTTTTTTTAATTGTGAAGTGAAAATAAACTCTAAAGGAAGTTGAGTTTTAATGAGGATCTTCACGAGAATGCAGAATTTTTCGTTATTTTATCAAAGTTTTTTTTTTAAATTGTTTTTTTTTGTCAATTCCTCATCTTCCCGTCGTTTGAGACTCGAAAGTGCGATATCCCCGAGCGAATAACGAGCATCTCAATTAGTAGCGATAATCACGCGATGATTCGAAATCTCTAGAAACACTCTCGAGGGTCCAATGTTACCGGGAGCTCAAGTAAAACTTGATCCTCCAATGGTTAATGCTGTCTTTCGAATTTTCCCAACATGACCGTATTTCCTATTACTTCGGAATGTGTTTTTTTCTATAGATAAACTTAAATCGCAATATTGTCGAAATATTGAGTCTAACAAATTTCTGACATGGAAACTGAACAATTGATTCCCAAAAACTTTCAACCGTGACGAAAAATATCTGAAAGAATTAATTTCCTCAAATAAATTCATTGAAGAATTCCATAAATTTATTTTCCGAGTTTCAGTCGTGTCCACCATGAAATCGATCGACAATATTTGATTTTCTCACATTTATTGCATACAACTTTACTGGATTCCGATAAATTTTTATTCTTATGAAAAATAATGAAAAATACAAAAATTAGAAAAAAAAATAGAAAAATGCCACCGTTAATTTTGACTATTTTCCAACTATTTTCCATTGCTATTTTGATACCGAGTATCGAGACCTCATTTCATCGTTTCCTCGAATCGAAAGAGAATAAGTGAGTGAGAAAGGTCGATCGATAAAATCGTTATCATCATTTTATTAATAGGAATCGCGTAACAGCAACATTCTCACTCATGAGACGTATTTCTGTCTAAGTATTTGCGTGTGGTCCTCACCACTGTATGACGAAAACTACAGAAAATGGTCGCCAGTCGATTTTTAAATCATGCTTCACGTGTTATTTTCATTTTTTTTTGTAATATTCCTGGAATAAACGGCCATTTGAACGTCATTGTCCATAATATAATGGCAGTAGAAGACAAGTCTGTCCGTTACTTCGAAAAATCAATATGAGTAATAATGCTGGACTATTACAATGAAATGATATGAATATAAAGGCAATTTCGAGTTAGATTGACAATGGAAAACGATCGATAGTGCGAAAAAACTCATTATTTCTTCTTCGCAGTAAAGACGAAGATGTAAAATTATGATTTTTTATCTTTTTTTTATGGAATGAAAATTATATTGACTAATAATTTTTTTATGAATGACGATTTAGCACGAAATCAATGTTTCACTGGTTTTATTATGAAGTGAAATTCACGTGGGAATAGAATTTTGAAAATAATTTTATTTTTAGTCAATGGGAGACGATCGACGAACCTCGCCTGCAGTCGAGCACACCTATTTATTGTGAGAAACGGTTGGAATTGAAAAAAAATTATTCACGTTTCTGCTTACGTAGAATGCAACCAATCAGAATCCAGTTTCTCGGTGGCTAATCATGGACTTGGGAGGGGGAAAACCGTGTTAAGGGTACTTCCGGTTGGCAGTTGCCTCAGACTAGGTATTTCGGTGGCTCGAAACGAGACTGCGATTTTGGTAGAAATTTTGGCAATCTGAGCATGAAATATTCGAGAAAACGACGTGAAAATTTCCAGCCAGAATCTTGGATTTGTGTTTCCTTGCATTTCCTCAGCCGATGCAATGATTGAATTAAACTGCGAAAAAAACGTTCTGCCTGTCACTGGAAAGGCCGTCGGTAGTGAAAATTGGCACGTACTGTCATCCACAGGTGTCCATTAATATTTACGAACCGAAGACTTTTCACTCTACGATATAAACGCCGAAAGGAAAGAGAGAAAAAAAATCGTTTGGACGTAAAGTCCAAATGAATTTGTCATCGAGGTCGTGGTTGTTGCTGAGGCTCGACATCGTTCGCTATTAAGCATTTAAATTTGTATCGAATAAATGGAATTCGAGAGTTTCAAAGTAAATTTCTAGTCAACTACGTTCGAGCTCGAAGGCCCTTTCGGAAGATCGTTTTTATTTAGTATTCCTTCCCTACAGAATTCAAAACTCCTCGTCTGTGTGTATGTGTATGTGTGTTCGTCCATGTACTTGCGTTTGTGTACGTGAAAGACGATATTCGCAAACTTCAACCGCAGAGCCACGTTCCCCTTTTCCCATATGCAATTTTCTACGAGACTCTGTTTTTTCCTTGTTTTTCTCTCTTTTCATTATTTTCTTTCTTTTTTCTCTCTGACCCTTCTCGAGCCCCACACACACGATATTACGTGTATAATGACTCGTATGTGCTTCTGCACTCGTACGAGCCACGTAATACGCTCCTCTTTCCAACTTTATACCGCCATCAGACTCCATTGTATATAAAAATATCTAAAAGCGTCGCACGCTCTTCGAATATTCCATATTCCACGTTTTATTTCCCATTATTTCATTTTATTTTTCACTATTTCATTTAAATTCAATGACTAATTTTCGAGTGTGCCATGGTTTGGTCAGGCACTCAGCTTGAAAAAATCCTCGACATTTGGCACGAATTTTGAGCGAAAACATGGTCGATTTTAACGTAAAAATCCTCGTCCTTAAAAAGTTTATTTCCAATAAAACATGACGCTGAAGTTTACAACGTTGGAGACCAAAGGAGTGATCTAAAGAACTCCAATAATTCCGGTAATTCTCCAATTTTCTTCCATGTGGGCAATTCGTAGGTTTTCAATTTACACCAATGATTTGGTGAAATAAAAAATGGGTCAATAACGAATGCTCAAGAGACAATAAAACATCGTGGCAGAGTTTCCATGTTGGTCGTAGGTTTGAAAATTTCTACGAAATTACAAATATTTCAACTTTCCATCATTGCCTCGTGCCGATGTCCCTGTTTTTTTTCTCAGTGGTACAAAATTTACTGGAAATTGCACCCATTAAAAGTACCCACGAATAGCAGCGATTAAAATAATTTCAAATTTCCTTAAATCGTGGCAGCATTTTAAAAAATGTTTCGACTTGTGAAATGAAAAAAACCTTACAATGTTGTATTTCTGTCGTGCAAAAAATCACGAAGTTCTTCGAAAACCGCGAGCAAAGTTTGTCCCTCAATTATTATGATTTTTTTAATCACGAGTCCCTAATTTGCACTAATTATATACGAAGGTCTCTTGAATTTGTCTCGTTCACATACAATCACGAAATTCTCTTATATACAGAGTGTATATTTAAATTAATACATATAGAGGTCGAACTAGTGGTTCGAGTGTGTGGAACGCGGTTTGATGGAACATATGTAGTCACCACCCTCACTCTTAAGGGTGAATTTCTCGGTGGGTGGCTATCAAATATGCTCGGACAGATGCGTCGTCCCCACAGTAGTTTGCGATTCTTCCCTTGTGCCTGAATTTTCCCGACGCTCATACAGACCTTCGCAATACGTCTTTTTCTCTCCGGCACATGATTCGCGCAACACCGCCACTTTTCTTTGCAATTCCACCCCCTCGTGCGAGAGCCTAGTACGACGAGAAAATTGCATATGCGAGGAAAAGTCTAGTTCATTGTTTCCCCTTTTTACTTTTAATTTTTTCCACCCCCGCCACATTTATTATTCTTTTGCTTCTATTTTTATCATAGAAAATTCATAAATTTGATAAAAATTTTCATTTTTCTTGTAGAAGTCGATTTTTTTTCGTGATTTTTGTTATTCCAAGTTTTTTAAAATGATTTTTCTTGCCTGCCCACTTCGGAGCATCATTCGCTTGGTTTTTTCATTCGACATTCAAAAATTCAATAAATTGTTGGTCCGTTGGACGTAAAAGGACGTAACTCGGTGTAATCGACGATTCAATTGCTGGACGATCTAGAAAAAAGACGAGGCTAAACCCATCGTGGTCGACTAGAGGGTCGCAGCGATGGAGGGAGAACCAATTAATTATGCATCGAAGCGTCGATCGATGCATGGCCGAATGTGGCTTCGATGAAATATTGATGGCTTGCGATCCACTGTACTCACCCACGCACCAACTTATTTTTCCTTGCGAATTCTGCCATGTGGATTTTTTTTTTGAAAAATTATTCAATCGGGGCATCAACGAAACTGATTTTTGAAGTCGTTCCCTCTTATTTTGTCGATTATTTTCATTCGATTCTATTGAGTTTGATGACCCATTCGCTCTACCGGATGTTGCCCTCCTTGGCTCACTTCCGGTCCCGGTACTTTTGACCACTTTTTTCTTCCTCAAACGTCCGATCGTCCTTTTCTCATTTCCGGACAATTCAGCCAACGCACTGCGTACTCGATGCTTCCACTTGAAGCTACGAAACGAGTTTGCTCCAACGGTGGATCCGGACTTTCAATCGAATTGAGCCGAAACTGACAGCAAAGATTGTCAATTCCTGTCGCTCGGAATGACAAACCCTTTGTAAAGTTTTCACGCAGAAAAAAATGTCTATAAAATAGCAAATTTCGTAGCGGATATCCGAGGGATTGCTAGTCACTTTCTTTTTCAAACTTCAACATTTTTCAACCACTTTTGATGTCGTGATAAAAGGTCCCACGGAAACGTGAAGCTGAAGCTTCCTTCTCTAGTCTTTTAGCCCCTGGAATCCCTAGAAACATAATTTTGTCCCAGAAAGTCCCTAGCAGAAGTCCAAGTCTGGTTCCCCCAGAAAAATCTGATCCAAGTGCTTAAATTTTTGCTCCTGAAAGTCCATTTTTAAGGGAGTTCAAAAGAAAAGCCATTAATTTTTCGAATCCAAGCCATTCAACAAAACCTGAGTCGACCCAAAAAATCGTGGCGAATCAAACGAAGTTTGGCACAAACATTTGGTCTCCCGAGCCCTTGATCCGGTGGCCCGAACCAACTTTGGGTTGCGAGCAGAGCATCGTTCCATCAAGAGTTTGTTGAACCAACATAATTCATTTCGTTCCTCACGATTTCTTCCAACATAAACATTTTTTAAGCCTCGATCCTAAAAATCCTCTTGGAAAATAGGATTCTAAGGAACAAAGTTGCCTTTGTACGTGCCTGGCAGGGCCCTGTGTCAGTATCGATGCTGTTTCCGAATTGAGGATCGCAGGCTTAGCGAGCAGCTTGGCAAGCTGTGGGGAAAAGTTTAGTACGTAATTATATACATGTTTATGTACATTTAGCGAGCTGGAGAAATTCACAAAGACTAAAAACAGTACGATGCCAAGGGAAGGCTATGTAGGGGCTGGAGGGAGTGGGAGCGAGTGGTTTAAGAGGCTCAGGTTGGTGGTGTATAGACTGCACAAAAGTGGAATAATATCGATCACATGGATATTGTTGATGCGAACGGTAACCAAGGGTGACAGGAGTAAAATTGTCCAATGGGAAGACTCGCGGTGTCCGTACTTTTCCTCCAATCAGCTTCAACCGAGCCTCGAACGTTTGTTTGATTGGGCGATCGACGGGGATAAAGCGTCGAGTTCGAGGCCATCACGATTCACAAACGGTTACGCGCGCGACATTGCTCGAACTCCTCAAGAGATCCAGCAGACCCGGTGGACTTGGAAAAGTCTTATTTTCTTGAGTTGTACTTGGAATTTTTCTCGAGTATCTCAAAGTTGGAAAATTCTTCAAAGTCCATTCGTTGTTTCTACCGAATTACTGGTTCTGTCTCTTCAAGTTTTCAAACGCGTTTTCAATGCTGCTGGAACTTGTGCGCGATTGCGGGATCCAGTATTTTTGACGCCTTTGAAAAAAGCCTCCGAGGGAACACCTCAGTTTTGACAACTGTTCCTGATTCGGAGGGACGCACGCTGCTGTAAGATTTTTATCGTCTTGTGACTGCACTCATTCGATTTTATCAGTGGAGGCACTTTTGATGTTTGACATTTTGGAATTTTGAGACCTCTGACTCGGAAGCCAAAAATATGAGGAGTCGCTCCATTCATTTTCGTTAAAAAGGCTCGCGCAAAATCTTCGATTTTCATCTTCTTTTCCTCGCTATTTTTCTAACGTTAGAAGTAAATTTAACGGCCCCTAAATTCCGACACTTTACTCCCCGTAATTTCAACGTTTTTTTCTCCTTCTGACCCCATTAAATCTCTACCGAGACCCAGAAAATTGCCAATTCTCTTGGCGGAAGTAATTTTAGTAATCTCCTTGAAATTTTTCACGTGCAAGGTAAAGGAGCATTTTTATTGCCTCTATTTTGTCCCCGTGCGCACTTGGATAGCCAGAAACGTTTAGTTCCCTCGTTAACAGGTCGTAGAATTTTTTCCGCACTGTCGTGATAAAATCCCGTCGCAATTCAGGCCACATTACAATTTTTCGAAATTATTCTCGGTATTTTGGCAAATGCGGTTCTATTTTTTCACGATATTTTCAAATTTTCCCTTTTTCTCGAATTTCCCTTGCACAAATTTATTTTTAAAAAAGTTCCTCCAAATTGTAATAATTTTGTTTCTCTTCGAATTGTTGTAGAGGAGTACGGAATCGGAACCGAAAATTCGACGGACATCGCGCCATCCTTGCGCGTCCTAAACGTCCCTCATCGCTGTACTTAGCCGCGTAGCGGTAAGTGAATGGCCGTTCATTATTGATAAGAAAAATGAATTTTATTGAGCTTTCGACTATTCTCGATTCTCCACTTAGTATGATAATTCAATTGGAAAGTAAGCAAAATTAAAAATGACTTTGAAATTCGAAAGTCAGTCCTTAAATTATCAGGATTGAAAGTGTGAAGACTTTCTTACCGAACCCATAGAAAGTTGATGCTAAAATGGGGGTGGATTTCGTGATTGAACTTTGAAATAAAAGAATCAAGGAAAGTAGGGAGCGAGAATTGAAAAATTGATCTCGAACCGAAGTAAATAGCTGAGCCACTGAATAATTAATACGAGAACGGAATAACTAGTCCTACGTGAAGATGGGGTGCGAGAAAATCGGGGGGCGATCGTTTTCACGCACGTGAGACCCACAACGCATGTGGTCCATATTGTCCCGAACGAAAACGTGTGATTTTCGGCGAAGAGGGCGGGCGGGAGGGAGGGGGCAGTGCTTAAGGGGTGAGAGAAGGCGAGAGGGGTCACGCGCATGCGCTTAATAAGGTAAAAATCCACCAGCATGACGATCCGGCGAAGCAGGGGCGCACACACGGGGGTGAATTCCGCGAAGTGAGTTCAGTATCCACCCGACCATCAGCTGATCGATATACTCGTCAGCAGGCACGCCAGGGTGCCTCAAGTTTGAGAGGAGCGTCGCCTCACGCATGTCACGCATCCCCCATTTTATCGTTTTTTCTCTTTATTTTCGTCGCTAACTTTTCCTCCATTCTCTTCTGTCTTGCTTTTATTATTTCTTCGTTATTTAAACTCTCAATTTCCTCTTTTCACCCTCTCCTCGGCAGCCCCCGAGATGAATTACTGATCTCATTCGCGTGACCGCCTTATTTCCAGTTCTTTTTCTACCACCAGACTTTTTCAAACTCCGTGCCCGTTCATCAACCCGCTGCTAGTGTCGTTGGTGCGCGATTCTTTTTATTCTCGATCCCCAGTCTCACGCGACTTTAATGATCAGTGGAATTCCACCCGAGTCCAAATTCCTCCATGTTTTTTTCGACTCATTTTCCCGTCCAACGGTTCGCGTGGTTTTGGAAATATTTATGTGAATATTAGTGAAGGGGTGACTAACGAAACTGTTCGGAGACCCTTCGGAGGGATGCGAATAAATTTTTAATTCGCTGTGTCGTTGTGCTTCGAACGAATTTTCGAGTGTGCCGGCTCGCCGGACTCCGAAATATTGCAGTTCCGCGTTTTATCTCTTTTCTTTTCCAACCCCCTCGAGTGGACAAGAACGTTCTTCTATTCTTCTTCTCTTCTTTCTACCCCACCCCCTACCTCCAACCGGATTGAGCCGAGCACACGAGGAACCAGACGGACCAAGGTACGTTCTTTTCACCCTCGAGACGACGCCACTTCGTAAAAGTCTCGAGGCAACCCAGTTTTCGACCCCCTTTTTCTCCTCTTCCCAATTTTTCATAGCCCTTCCCTTCTCACCTTTCTCACTCCTTTTGTAGATTTTTTTTTCGTTTCTCGTCTATCTTTGCTCAGAGTTAATGAGAGAAATGTAAAGATGCATTGAAAAAGATTCTTTAGGGTCAAGTTTTGTTCATTTTTCAACGAACCCCCCACCGTTTGGGACCAATTCTGATTATTTCACCTAGTTCACAAGAAAATTCCTATTCCATCTCGTATTATTTGGAATATGTTTTCCAACGTCACTGTGCTTGTCACGTTATCCCACCACGAAACTTAATGCTCTCCGAACAGTGCTGGTCTCTGTTAAAATATCGATGAATTTGACTGAAATAGCTGATCGACCTCAAATGCAAATGAAAATGGACAGAATATTGTCGATTTTCTTCAAGATCCTTGTACCAAGCAGTCGGGGAAATTGAATGAAATGTAACGCCTCAGTTGTTTGCCTGGATCCTTGGAACGAACAAAGGAGATCGGATAGCGAAGACGTTTTAATGGGGTGCAGACATCTTCCATCGAATGCACTTGTTGAAACTTCCTCAAGGTCCTTTCAAATTTGTAGAAGAATGGAACAGATCAATTGGATTGTTAAATTGGAGAAACCGAGTAAGTTTAATCGTTGAAATTGCGAAAATCCTTCCAGTTACTCGTGTTACGAGGCATTCAGGTTTATCGAGAATTTCAAGTGGTAAACCATCGTCCCAAGTTCTAATGTACTTCCAATGAGTTGTACGGAAATAAATTCTCGTTATTCCAGCTTGAAACTGCAGACTTAGGCCCGCGTAGGTATTTCAAGTCGAAAAGTCCTTGGGCGTTTTTCTGTAGTACTGATCGTTGCCGAGTTATTAGCCATTGAAGTTAAGCCAATGAGACGCACGCTCCGCCCACCGACGCTATCTTATCGCACGCTGCTCATTGGCTCAACTTCAATGGCTAATAACTCGTCAAGGATTCGTCCGATGAAAAAATGCCCAAGGAACTTTCGACTCAGAATTTCATTCCGCGAAACCCTCCACAGGTTTAACCTCGAGTTTTAAGGTAGTATGAGCATAAATTCACGTAACTGCGCTGTCGTCACTGAAAACAAGAAACATGATGCTCCCATTCGTGTTATGAGGAGGAATCTGAGCTTATTTCTCTTGTCTCGTTCATGCCACGTCTCTCTTCATCTTGTAACCAAGTCCGTGCGTCACCGCAGTGCGGTAGTCCAGTCACGCATTGTTCACTATCATCATCCTTGGCTGCCCTCGTTTACGTTGTCTTCGCTCAACCGTTCGTCAACTACTCTCTCTCTCTCTCTCCCTTCGTCTTTCCGTCTCTCACGCTCCCTTTATTACCAAACGTTTAATATACACGAGAGAAATCGATGCGCGAGAGATACGAGAAACTCCGCTGGGACGTACAATGCATCAGTCTCTGCGATTAACCCCTTTTGAAGCCACTACTCCGTGAATCATCGTAAATTTGGCATTAAGCTTATCTATGGGAAATATTAATATTCATCTTTCAGCATAAAATACTCCGAAGTTGTACAAATTTCAAAATATTTATTTTCTCCCGATTGTTTAGCTGCTTTATCGTTGTTTTTTTGAATTTCTTAAAGACCTCGTCAACCAGACAAAATCGATGCTAGCAACACTCGAATTTCAAAGAAGCTACAGTTCAAAAGTGGTTTCGAAAAACTTTTCCTCTTGTAAAAATTTGTCGAAAAGATGTTACGCCAGTCTGAAAAGTGAATCAAAAGAACCCGAGGTATTCAAGGTCTCTGAAAGGATTTAAACGACGAAGAAAGTAATGGAAAGGAACGAAAATTTCATCAAAGCTCAAAGACCGGACTGCTGTACGTGAAAATGCTTTACCGCAGTTGAATCGTGCAATATGAGTCCTTTGCAGGGAATTATATTGCCAATGCATTCACTGATAAGGGGGCATGGGCATGAACCCCTGAATCCAATCAACTCAGACCCACGTAACACAAAATTCAACGGAGCTACATCAGGATTTCTCAAACCCCAAACTCATTAATGCTGATTTAGAAAAGTCCAAAACTCAATTTCGAATTAATCCACGAAGTCATATTTTGATCAATCCTCAAAATATTAAAAAAAAACGTCTTGATGAGAAGAGGTTATCGATAAATTCGATTTTTAGACAAAAATCGTCGAATAACACCTGAAATATGATCAGAAAATCGAAGAAAACTCTTTGCAAGTGAATCCAAACAGATGAGAACAAAGGAAAACGATAAAAATGAGGAAAATTTGTGAAAAAACGTCGTTTCTCCCAGTCCCAAAAGCCAAAAGTATTAGCAGGGAACCTAATAAAAATGAAATGATTCAAGCCCAAAGAGCCAAAAAACTCGAAACACTACCGATTAATCGAAGTTTAGTCATGAATAAGAATCCCCTCTTCGCTGACACGCGCTCTTTGACGCGGTGGCGAGAGAGAAGGTGGAGGGTAGAGGGGGGAAAACGCTTCGCCTAGTAGACGAGGAAGGAGTAGGAGGAGCATTATACTTGGAGGAGGAAAAAGTCAGTTCTACTCTGTAAATATGTACGTCTACGTGTAGCCTCTGTATAGGTGTGTTTGTGCGTGGTTTATCTCGAGCGAGGTTCCCTCGCAAACTCCGTCACACTTCGTCTTCTTCCTTTGCCCTCGACTCTTTAAAACGTTCCGAGAAGCAGGCAAACCTATTTTCCCCTCGCAATCTCATCCTTTTCGTCGCGAATGTCCTTTTTCTTGGTTCCTTCGCTCGGCATCAAGAGAAATCGACTCGAGTTCGAGGGAATTGGATTTTTTCGGTACACCTCACGATACCTTAAAATCTATTCGACTAATTCTCACTTTTCGAGAGTGATTTTTCACATTGTTCTTGGTTGATAATTGAGTGATTTCCGTAGATCGGGATTCCCCAAATTCGTCGATTTTTTTAGTGCGATTTTCAAAAGTTGTGCTCCGTGCGGTTTTTCTCCTGTGGATTTTAATTTGTGCATCATTTTAGTGTCAATATTCGTGCCAGTGAGTCGAAGTTTTGCCCTTAAAGCTCGTTCGCTCACCAAAAATCGTCGTCCACTGATCGAATCGTTACTTTCGACCGAATTTATTATTAATCGTGCATCCACTTGGATCAAACGTAACGAGAGCAGTGAATGACAAATGGAAACTTGTCCGTGCGCACGGAACAATGGCAGATACATTTGTTCTTTGTCAATATAATCCAACAGTCAATTCAATTGATTGGTTTATTGCAGCAGGAAAAAGAGATTGATCGATATCGACGTTTCATGAATAAAAAGAAAAACAATCATGCACGTGTTATGATCCTCGTAAATCCGTTAGTTTTAAAGCTCCCCTCTAAGTGGAATAAAGATGAAGAGACTCGTTTCTTTACCTCCTTAAACGTTTAATTGCACCGGATGTGCAGTGACCTACCGTAACGATGGAAAAAATAAAAACGCATGGATTTGTACACACATGGGCGAGAGTGAGATCCTCGACGTTTTTCTCTCGTTCTTGGCTCGCACACTGCTGCGCTTCTTATTTTCTCTCGAGTCTTCGAGAATTCCCCCTCTTTCTCTCCATCAAAATCCTCAACGAGCGCCGCTCGGGCTCTCCGGGTCTCTCGCGTGGGTGTTAAACGATTCGTACACCTGTCAGGTTCATATTATATATTAGGTGTCTCGTGATGAAACGATCCTTAAATTCTCTACTAAAATCATCGATCAATCATTCCCAAAAAATGTGCCCTTAATGATAGCACAAAAATCAGTATTCGCTTCTATGGCAATTTAATTTGTAGCTTTTTGAGTCCATTTTTCATGAGTTTTTAATGAAATTATTCAACATTCCTGCTCCACATCCTTAAACGATTTATGATACGGTGAATTTTATTAAATTTATTGTTAATTCGATTACGAGAAACTGACTCAATTAACACTGGTTTTACACGAACAACACAAAGTGCAGCTTATTTCCATGAATTCTGTACGTCACAAATGAAATTCAATATCAGGATGCTGCCCTCGTTGTATCCGGCAGATGAAAGAGGGCGCCAGAGCTTTCGGTTTCGTTCAATTGCAATGATTTATCGCTTCAATTTTACTCCATCCTGCATATATACGCGTGTTTCTCGAGTACTTTTACTCTATTCTCAGATTATTTCCTCTCTGTCATGTCGCGAGCCCGGGGCTGTGCATCGATCATTACACTCGCTATATTCGTTGCTCGGAATAACTGCTATGAAAAAAAAGAAAAAAAAATCCAGCGAAAACATCGATGTGCATCTATTTTCATTGAAATTTACTGCTCTAATCTCTTGAGGCTCATTACCGAGGTTTCATTTCAACGATTTCTCTACTTTATATGTTCCAGAACGTACGGCCAATCCACCCCAGAAGTTAGAGAAACGCGAGCACCATTATTGGTAAGTGGCGCCTTTTTTTTCTATCCGAACTCAATTTTATTATCGAGTATGTCGTTTAAGGGGTTTTGGGATCGTCTTTTGTTCTTAAATATGCAGTATTTTTGAGCGTATATTCGTATTCAAGCTTGGTAATCAAATTTATTCGAAAATACGGTTCGAAACTTGTCACAGTGAAAGTTTATGAAATTCTGAAGAGAAAAGTCCTTGGCAGTTTTTCTCTGCATCGTCTCTCCGTCGAGATATTCACTGTAGAATAACGACCAATCAGACACGGAGTGCGGGGAGGGGTAGCTCCGCCCCTCGCCGCGCCCGCTTCCCATTGGCACTGAGAAATCAGTCGATATTTCGCAAACGGTACACCGTAGAAAAAAATGGCTCAAGACATTTCTTCTCAGAATTTCGTGATCTGTCGAGTGCGAGCGTTTGAAAGATCGTTTTCGAGACACTCTATATGCACGGGCACGTTTCAACGCCATTCTTGTTTCCTCGAGTGCGTACTACTCCGAGACTTAAAACTCTGCGTAACGCACTGAATTAACACCGAATAAGCAGCGCGAATGTTTCAGACACTCCTTTAGACGCTCACGTTTCAAGAATTCTCGAGTTTTCACTTCCGAACAATTTCCTAGCTTACGTCGTACTCAAGGAGAAAAATACGTTGAAAAAATCGCATTCATGTTTCATTACAATTATTTAAAATTGTGCCTTCAAAATTTGTATTCAAATGCCACTTTGATGCTTAAATTCCAAAAAATTGCGCAATTTTCGATTTTTCCAAATTTTAACTATAAATATCAAACTATAAATTGATGTTAAAATCCACGGAATTCAAAACTCAATAAAAATGAAAGGAAATACTTGAAAAGTTTACAACGCGTTTGAAATCATTTCCAATCAACCACGTGGCACATTCATATATGCCAGCTCGAAAATGTTGCTTTTCCAGTTCATTCCATATATACGATTATAAATATCTGTGCGTTCGACCTTGTGCTCCACTCTCGTCATACATCACTTAAATCGACTATATTCATATACTTTTTAATAGAATCTCTAAGATACAAATACATTCGTGTGTATAAATGAACGTAATCTTCGTATTCGAGAGCTACTCGGTGGCTGTTTCTTTGTCTCTTTCTCACATGGTCAACTTTTCCTTGCTCTTGTTTTCGTTAAATAGAGCAATTTTTTTCAATGATATTTGATTTTAAATTCGAGTCGATCATTGACTTTCACATCAGCCAAATCCCAGACCTTGAACTGTTTTTCTTACGTTTTTTAAAGGAATGGAATTATCGTTTGATCTTCTGGCTCTGCCTACCACAATTTCACGTTTTCAGGCAGAGCACATATATTTTTATTTCAAATTTCATTCTCGAACGTTCCAAAACAAATCTAAAACAAAAAAATTTAAAAACAAAAAATCAATGTGAGTGAAGAAAATTAACTGACTTTCTCAGACGTGATTTTCACCATCGAAAACCAATTAAAAAAATTCTTAATGCAACTAAGAAAATAATAAACACGAGGAGGAAGAGAAGGGGAAGAAAAAGTGAGAGTAGCCGAAGCTCACGAAGACGAGAGTCAGGAGCAGGCGCAGGGCGTCGAGTACGGACGGGGGGCGGGGGCTGTAGTGGTTTGACTGGTGCAGGACGTTACCCCCGAGTCTCCTCTCCCTTTTTCCTCATCTTCCGTTCTCTTCTTCCCGTTTGCCCAGAGGGATATCGCATTGCAGTCGCGATTGCAGCTCCGCGAATGAGGGCGAAGGGGCTCTAACCAACAATCCCTAATTTGACTTCACACCTATTCCACAAAGTGGTAGCATGTATTTTCGAAAGAATATAAAAAACAGGAAGAATAACGATGCGAATTTTCGATTTTTTTTTCTATTCGCACAAACTTCGGACGTTTTTAAGGCTTTTTTCTGATCGATCAATGACACTTTGTGGTTTTTACATTATTTATTCAACTTGACACGATGATTTTTTATTTATAAAACTTTTTTGTTTTCAGCCCAGTTTCATTTTGATTCTGGCATCGATTATTTGTGCAGCATTTATTTTTGTTCTGTGCTCTCAGCATGGTATGGTCGTTGGCATAAAAATTGAACGAAATTTTCTTCGAACTGAAAACACCGCACTTCGGTCGGCAAAAAGAAAATAATTGGTAACAATTCTAGTGACGATGAGACTGATGATGAAAGACACGATAATAACGAATGTTCACCGCATTCCATCAAGGGATCCTGACAATGGCTAGTCGTTTGTTGGCTTCCCACAATCGTTACTCGTATCTCGGAACGAGAGAGAGATAGAAACACGCGGGGCAATATTCCGCAGGTCTAACCACAGAAACAAAAGAGCGAAGGGATCCCCCTTGGCAGTGTTTGTTGTTTTAGTTTTTACCGTAGCGTTTTACTCCTTAAAGAATTGTTTATTCATGGGAATAATTTAGCTTTGTTCGGCATTTCAATGGGATGAGATTTTTACGCATTTTCCATAAATAAATAATAAAAAATGATCGGAAAAAGAGAAAAAGAGGAAGCGGAGGAAAAGGTCGGGGAAGGGCAAAGAGATTTAAGGAACGCGGGAATATAAAGCATGAAACTCTTCTTCTACTCTTCAATTACACGATCCTTCCTAGTGCGAAAGAGTGAGATAAACTGTATTCTAGAATTTATGGGGCTTGTAAAAAGGCTATAGGCTATGGGTAATGGGTTATGGACCTTGGAAGTTTTCTTCTTCCCCTTCCTCAGCTTCATCGCCATGAATAGATAGTCACTTTAACCGAGCGTTCCCTTTGGGAATTTGCGCTCTCCATTCTTCCCGCGTCTTGGAAACCTCGCGGTTTTAAAATCGAGAATTTCACGACGCAATAGTAACCCGTCGCCGCGCGTACCTGTTTATCAGGAATATTGAAAAACAAATTGAGCGGGAGCGCAATGAGCTGGAAAAAGTTTGGAATTCGAGACTTCCGGTATACTAGACATTTTTTTCTTCCCCACCCCTGGAGATACAAATCTTTATGAAACCTTCAACTGTCGTCAGAGGTCAGGGAACGAGGGGAAAAATTTGTCGGCTCCGAAAAATGGGTCAGGAGTCCTCGCACCTTTTCGGAGACGAATTTTTCTGGATTTTTGGAGATTCTTGGTATTCGATATGTTCGTTTCAATATGCTGACGAATTCGGTCACGAGCTCCAGGCCCTTTTCAACTCCAGATTTTTTCCAAAGTTTCCGAGTTTCGGCGTTTTAATTTTCTGTTCCATCACTCCGAATTGAGGGTTCGATTGGGACGCGGACTTTTGGCAGGATCCCTCGGGCCTCTTCCGGCATCGAATCGTTTTTTAAACGTTTTTTTGCCGATTCATCGTCGACTTGAAACTTTTGGTATTCGATGCTTCAGGTTTTTTTGAATTTGAAGCAAGCCTCCGAGCTCGCGAGCATAAACCGATATCGATCCTCATACGTGGTTGTCCGTGTCCTCGTTCCGCCGCTTGGCACGCAGTCAAATAAAAAACAATTGAAAAAAATACAAACTGTTAGCTTGTGGCCGTTGCTGCGATCTCAATTTGCTTGCGTATCTGCACACCGATGTCCCACCCTTAATTGTCACATGGCATCGACACACCTGCGCACAACTCTCTTGGGTCAATTGGCAAAAGCCAATTTAGGGAATATCGAAAAATCGCTTTTTTTATTTGTGATCCACTTCGCGGTTTCCCAGGAGAGGATCAGCCGGCTCCTGTGGATGCATGAGCGCCCCCTCGCCTCTCGAGTGCTTAGACACTTCGAGAGTCGATATCTTTTGAGATCAGTCGGTGATCCTAAACTTTATTTGAGTAATGTAAATCCTCACGATTTGGAGAAGGTTGCTACAGTTTTTGGTCAATTTATGCTGCGCGAGTTTCCACTGAGAAAAAAATTGTTGATTCAATAACAACTGATGATAAAACTCTTTTGTTCGTTTAAAGTATTCCTTCCACGAATCCTAATATTCTACAAATAACTCATTTCAAATCACACTCAAGTAAAAGTGCATGAGAATAGATTGGCGAAATTTTAGGTTGGGTTATCGATCATTTAATGAAGAATAAAAATTGAAAAATCGTGAAATTTATACGAGAGCTTATGGAAATTCCATCATTGCCACATTTCTATTCAATAATTCATATACTAAATTCCTGGTACGATAGCTACGATAAAAATAAAGGGTTAACGAATGCTTAAAAGAGATTAACGATAGAAGTTGGAAAAATGGCAGAAGCGGAAGCTTTTCCTATATAACCGCGACTTCTCAGAGATTAGGATTCAGCCCAAATTTCGAAAGCCCCAATTTGAACCACGAAAAAATACGATCAGGCGGAAGGAATACCTTAATCATGTTTAACCCTGTGATGATCATAGTGGCACCTCGTAATGCCGCATTTCGTTGTTTCAGTGACTTTTTCATAGTGTAAGGAAATGAGAAACGATGTGATCGTTCATATTGATTTTCCCTTTCGCGGTTGTTTTCGAAATATTTCTTCGAATTTCGCTTAATTATGAAAAAGTTATGAACTCGTGCGGCTCCCGATGCTCTCGTATTCAAAACACGAGTACACACAACCCACCAAACACAATTATCGCAAATTCTCTCGTCGATCGTAGACAAACGACGGACTTTCTGGCGCCGCACGCCACGCTTTTGTTACTTCAGACTCACCGGCGACCATTTTTCCACCCCTTTTCCTCCCTTCCAGGCTTGCCGCCACCTCAATCCTCTCTTCGAGCCCCAACCAGCAACTCCCAACGACACTCACCCCGTTTTGTCGGGGCTGCTCGCACTCTATCATTTCGCTTGTTCTATCTCGACGTTCACGCACACAACACACACGCCGAGACGAATCATTAAAGGGCGAACGCTTCATCACGCACTCTATTGCGTTATTATAGTTATTTCTCCTTTCACATCTATCTGATTAATATTTTATCGTTAATTTCAATGTACACGGTGTCCGCGGGATGAATAGCGACTAATTTTGACCCAAGTTGCGGGTGGAATTCCGTTTTATAGAGCTTAACAGTATTTTTTCACTAAATTTCTTTCAGGCTCACTTTTCATTGAGTGTAGCATTCAAACGGTAAAAGATAGAGCAATAACCCTTCCAACCGATTTCGTAGAGCGAAAAATTTCCTACAAAAAAGTCCCGAGCTGCAGTCCACTATCTTCAATAGTTTGGGCCTGAAAGCGACTCGCAGAGGACACTTGAATTTTTTATATTTATATCAATACAGGGTGTCCCAAAAGTCATTTTTAAAAATCCACGGAATCCACAGCTAGCAAAATTCTGAATTGAAAAGTCTCCTGCGATTTTTCAATCACATTGACTGTTGGCAAATTTTTCGTGGTTCGAACAAACTCTTCGTAGAAAACGATCCTTAATTCAATGGGTTGCAACAAATGAATCGAACTCTCTCAAAGTCAATACGAAAAACCACTTCTTTCTTTTCAAAGTTTCTTTTTTTAAATGGTTTGTATCGAACTGCGGAAATAAATTGAAAAAAAAAATATGAAATACTGGAAGTAAGATGGAAAACGAACCTGGAGGATCGCATCGTTCCCCGATCTCATATTAATTTCAGAGCATGCAACCGGGGGACCGTTAATCAGCGACGACGTGCATGCTCACTTACCAGCGACACAAATATCCCGCTTCACCCGTGAGTCCAACCTCGCGAATTGACCTGCATGGGGTTTCGATTCTCGTGTCACGACACACGAACCGACTCACGCAGAACGATTTTCACTGTTTTTTCTCTTGTCGCTTTTTTTTCTTACCCTCGTTAAATTCATCTTACATGCTCTACAATGTAGGTACTTTTTCATACAATCGGAGAGGGCTTTTTAAAATCTTTTTCGTGTCTCGGAACACTTAATTTATGCGTCACGACCCTTGTCCCTTGGCATTTGAGGGTTGAACCACCTTTTTCTTTCTATTTCTCGCTCCTTTTTACTGCATTTTCTCGCACACCCTGTTACTGTTTCAACCGTTCCTCCTCTCTTTTCGCGAAACAAATTATTCTTATCTTTCGGCACTACGAGAATAAAAATTTCCAAAGTTTTTCAAAACGTAATCACGAAAAGAGCTTGACATTCGGGTTACGAAAAAACAAACACCTTAATGTAGGTCACGATTCAGCGAAAATTGTGATAATTTCGAAAAAATTTAAAAAAATAATAAGAGACAATTTGTTTCTCGTAACAACGAAGGCTCCACTGCAATCGAGGACTCGGAAAATTTTGATAAAACTTGGTGAAAAATAATTGGGGAATAAAGAGTCAGAAATTCACGAGTTTTCTAATTATTCGAGAAACAAATTGCAATTACCGCCAAACAACGTTTAATTTAGTTCAGAACGAAATTGCTTCGTCGATGTGAGCAGTAAATTGTGTGAGTGTATGTAAAAGAGGGAAAAAGGAATAGAAAGTATATCGAATTTATTCTCTGGTTCTCTCGAGGGAGATCGTTCTCTTTTGTTCGATTTTTTCAGTCTCTCGTGTTCTCTTTTTTTCAATTCCGTTATTGCCTCTTTCTCTCGATTGTTCATAATCGTATTTCGTTTCTTTCCATTTATTTGAGTTTTTCTCTTTCTCCAAGTCTCTTGAATTTATTAATTTTTATTTTTTTTCTGCCTTCATTTTTTGGAACTTCTATCTTTTCACCGAATTTTTTCTCTTTTCGTATTTCTCCACATTTATTTATCTCTCTCGGCCTCCGCGTACGTCGAAGATAATGCTTGAAAGAACACAAAACCTCCGAAAAAAGTAAACAAAACGAGGTACCGAATCGGAATTGAAGTTGAAAAATGGAAAAAAAATATACTCGCTACTACTGCGGAGGCAACAAATTATTAACGTCGCGTGCATTCGCGATATGGCAGCTCGATAAATCGATAGCCGGCTTCCGCTCGGAACTTGGCGTGTTTTTCCTTCCTTCTCGACTTCGTTCTTTTTAGAATTCTCTTTCGTTGTTTTTTTTCAGCCTCTTTTCTTCTTATTCATTTTCTCTTCATTTTTCTATGATTTTTCTACAAAAATTCAACATTTCCCAAGATACTCAATTATTTCAACGTTTCTTCGAGGTCCGAAAAAAAGTCGAGGGAATAATGAGATTCTCGAAGAAACATCGAAAATCTGTAAAAATTCGTGGAAAATTGTCTGGAACGAAAGAATAGAAAGTGTCAATGCAAAAACTTAATTCGCGGTGAACCTTCTCCGTTGTAAATTGTACTGTCGTTCGTTTTAACTCGTCTTCGATGTGGCTCGACCTCCCTGAAGAAATATCGCATATTTTTGTCCGTCGTCGTCATTCTCCATTCTCGAGCCCCCGAGGAATGTCAATTAAAAGTAATTGTTCGGCTTAATTTCTTTTTTAATTTCTTCTCTTTGCGTCTGTTCCCCGCCTCCTCGTCACCATGACGACACACTGAAAAAGGAGAGGAAAACCACAAGGACGACCCAATTTTCAACTTTTTGCCTCGCCCTTTCACAACAAATATTAACAACAACTTAATATTCTCCAAAATCCCATTAAAATATGAAAGAAAAAATGTTGCCGAATCGACTTCGGGATGCCGAATTCCGAATTCGAGTTATTTAACTGGTCAACATTTTTTTCAAATTCGCAGTTAATTTGTGACCGCTCAATCGAATTTTTTTTCGTCTCTTCCATTTTTTTGAATTTTCTATTTTCGTTTTCGACTACAATTAACCTTTGAAGACCCAAAGCATTTCACCAAAATCTCCTCCGGCACTAATTGCCGATGTACATAAGAGAAAAACGTTGTCAAACAAACGCTAATTGTTCGCTTTATTGGCATGACGAATCGGCGAAGCGGGTATAGAGCAGCCGAGAGGAGATGATCCGCGCGAGTATTTCGCGAAATTGTCGCGGTGACAGAAATCCCTGAAGCTTCCGAACAAATGGGAATGCGAGGGACATGGAACACGGCCAATTACCTCTGATCGTTTTTCCAGTTTTTCTCTTTTAAGGCCTCAACGAAAAAAGAACTTTTTCACGTTCCAGTAAAAATGTATTTTGTGTTTGTCACGACAAAGAAATAAAATCTTCGGGGGTTTTCGATTTCCGGTTATTTTTCATGATTTTCCATAGACTCACGAGACAAATTTTGTTCTTCAATGTCAGACAAGGTGATTTTGCTGAAAATTAAAAAATTGAACAAATCTCAAATATTCATTAGATTCCTGTTTTATTTATGATTGCAGAAATAATGAAGAGAGAGGCTGACGCCAATGCTATGGCAGGGGGTCCTCAGAGTCCCCATAAACGTTACCGTCAAGGCGACGATGAACTTCGACTTCTCATCCCTAGCAAGGTATGTCAAAACGAGAGCATTTCTGCATCAAATTTTCAACCATTTTTTCTTCAATTTTATTGTTGAATGAATTGAACAAAAATAATTTGAAAAATACAAGCAAAATGTATTTTTATCATGATAATATTTAAATTCGTTGATAAAGTAAATTGTTTTGATTTCGAAATTCATAAATGATTGTAAAATGGATAAAATTTCGTTAAAAATGATGAAACTTGGTGAATTAACAGTCTCTTGGGAAATTAAAAAAAAATTGTCATTAATTTTTCTGTGATCGATGAACAATCGAAATATAAAAATAAAAGAACATCGAAAACGTAAATACAGTTATTAGTAACCGAGAAGAGTCGAGTAGTTTTGCATTGCTCATGCGAATATATATCGACGCGTTTTAGCGCGTCACGGATCCTTTAGCTCCGTTACTACTTCCGGTCATTGTGATTGCGCCAAGGAGCGAACGAGAACGCCTTTCACGCATTTTTTTCTTCCATGTATTTTCCTGTCTTTATTTTCTCTCTGCTTTCCTTATTATTCGCTTCAATCTTTTTCACGGCATTTTGGTCTCGAAAATCTATTTATTTCCGTCGGTTATCTCATTTGAAAAACATTCAAGATTCTCCGGAATGATTTACCGGTGAAATTGCAGCGCGAAGCGGCTTGAAAACCGTTGCAACATTCATTCACTCCGCTCCTGTTTATATTCGCTCTCGTTTTATCTCCATTCCGCAATTGTTGCTTTTTTTCAGCAAAGTCTCGATATTTATCTGGTGTTCTCACGTCACGCCATCCTTATCGTTGGCCATCTCCCGACTTTCTAGTCTCTTTGCTCACTTTATTCCGCTCGGAACTTCTTTTGTTCGAGGAAGTTGAAAATTCAAGGATAAAGAATACGTTATTCCGAGAATTTGAAAAATTTCGTTAGCCTTCGTGGTGGTACAGCGTTCGCTCCATTAGCTCTAAATTCGTTCCCTAGTGGGTTCATTCATCGAGCCAAGACACACCGATCCATTCATTGAGCTACACAGCTCTGGGCATCGAGCCCAAAAGCGAAAGGAGCAAAACAAATTGAGTGCAATGAGCCCTCGTGCTGCTGAAACGGGAGAGAGTAACGGTCGAAAAAATAGAGAAAGACCCGAAGAAAGAGAGCCGAACGAACTTGATTAGAATAATCGTAATCCCTCCTCCGGACGTTGCGTCGATTCATTATACATTTTCCACGCGTGTATACAGGTTGTCACAAAAATCGTCTTCAAGAATCCGAGAGTCGATAGGTTTTGAAATTCCAAGTCGAAAAGTCCTTAGCCGTTTTTCTCTCGGACCAATAGTTCGCCAGTTATTCACCGATCAAAATCTCGCCCGTGGAGCGCGGGGTGGGGGTAGCGCTCCGCTCCCCGCCGCTCCCGCTCAACGTTCTCGCGGAGCGTCCAACGCTCATCGATCGATATCTCCCGAACGGCGCGCTCCACAGAAAAACCGCCAAATACTTTTTTCCTCAGAATTTTATTTCCTACCGAATCCCGTCGATTTCAACTATCATTTTTTCGACACACAGTATATTTTTTAAGTACAGTATACTATGAAAGTTAACGAGCCCGCTATTGTTTTCGAGCATGCAATTCATCGCTGGAATAAGAAGAGAATGAGAGCAGGGAGAGAAGAAATAAAAGGCACGTTACCATTGAAACGCACCGAGTTCACATGTGTACAAATCATGGACCACACACACGCACACGAGTCTCTCATACTCCATAGTGGCGTCGTTCTCGTCGCGGAATTCTCGACTATTCCCGCTCTTGTCGCATAAAAAGAAAATCCCATTACGAAACTTTTTTTCCTCGTTTCCCTCCCTCCCTTTTTTCATTCGCTCGTGTACATAATAAATTGTTTTTATTCTTCTTTTGACGTCCGATTTACTGACTTATCTTAACTCGGGGGCTCTTGATTATACTATTATGCGAGCCAATACTCGCAAAGTACCGGCTTTACGATTAATAATATGCAAATTCAACGGAGAATCGACGTTTTTTTCATATTTTCTCGTTACCCCGAGACCTGAAAATATCTCAGCTCGTGCATACTTTTTCATTTAAACCCAACGAACTTTCTCCCTCAAACACCACGAAAAAACAACGAATCCCCCCCGGGGAACAAAAAAATCCAATCTTCCTCAAATAACGTTTGCAAATTTGAAAAAGCTGTTCATCGAACGAAAACAATGAAAGTAATCACAAAATCTGACGCATCGAAACTGCTCAAACGCAACATTCAGCCACTCCTCGATTCTTACGCAATGATTTTCTCTCCTCACTGCGCAGCATCTCTATTAGGCACTCCGTAAAATGCCTAGTTATCCCACATGTTGCGTGGATCAGTGCACTTCGCGAAATTGAGATCTCGCAACAGTTTTCGCAACAAATACCAACTGCACAATCGGCAAGTGCAATAACTCACGCCCCTGTCCGATGAATTATTTTTCTTTCTCTCTCACACTCACGCTCTCCCCATCTCGCCGGTGGGAGAGACCACCTGGTCTATTTACCTTTCTCGACTCGATTCAAGGACGTATTATTGCGATGCGGTTGATCGCCTCTCCTCGCGTACCAAGTACTACTCAAACTCCAAGTAGGCTACGATTACGCTCCTCCTGCATTCCTCAGTACGTATATCCACGTACGATCAAAGATAAATATATGGACAAAGATATTTCAGCGTTTGATTCAACGCTCCGTACACTTGTCCGATTAAGGTAGTTCGGCCGTTCGATGGAGCCAGGTCCACTTTTTTCCGGTAAATGGCAGATTAAGGTCTCCTGATGACGACAATGGCGCTGAAGTTTGCAACGTTGGAGTCCAACGAAATGCTCTAAAAAACCCCTCAAATAATTCCGGTGAATCTCCAATTTTTTTCTCTGCCGAATTCGCAATTCGTAGTTTTTCAACCTGCGCCTGATTCGTCAAATCAAAAATTGCTGAGTTACAAATCTTTTTTTCGTTCATTCCGTTGGAGTCCAACGTTGCAAACTTCAGCGTCGTATAACGACAAGCAGAGTTGCGGGGCCTCTTACGGGCCTAAATTTTGAATTATTTCATTTACAATTTTGAGTCTTTAACACCGATTTATGGGAGAATTCAGAATAATATTAATTGTGAAAAAGTTTAACGGTGCTTGAGCTTCGGAAAAGTTTATATCACGAAGAAAATTTATCGGATTTCGTCTATTCAAAAAAAGCATTGCCTTACTGGCCTTTTATAAACTTTCTTTCGTACAATAAAAACGTACGTTAGGTTATGTGTATTTAATTGACTAGTCGAGTTGAAGTATAAATTTTACCTTTTATGATAGTTTTAAAGCATTTTACATTCGCATGATTAAAAATATTCTCAATGTAAGTGTTTATTAATATTATTCACAATTTTGACTTGAATTTAATAAACATAAAGTAGTTGCTAACTTGACTAGTCATAGAGCGGCCGAACTACCTTAAGAGAGATGATTAAACGTTTTCTTTGATTCATTCAACTTTTCCTCCTACCTGAATCCGAATGACGGAAGTAATCGTGAAAGTTTGACTAAAAAAACGTTTCAACAAGTTCCCTTAAAATTTATTTATTCCCGTTGAAATGTCACCAGAATGAGAACCCAAGAAATTGTGAAAGTTTCGCTAAAAAAGCGTTTCAAAAAACTTCCTTAAAATTTATTTATTCCCGTTGCCACTCGAATAAGAACCCAAGAAATCGTGAAAGTTTTGCAAATAAAATTATTTCGATTATGTCCCCGTATAAATTCGGTGATTGATTGCCCGACGAGATGTAGAAAAGAGTACCAAAAACGAGTTTATGTGAGACTATGCGAGGCACAGCAGCACCTGCTCCCAGCAGTGCCGTTTTCTTCTCGAGAAAACAAGTCCGATAATTTATGGTGTTACGTCGTGTCCTTGGGCTCCACATCGCAATCATAATAGCATGTAACGTATAAATAGATATAGAAAAAATAACTTTCATTGAAATCGAGCGTTTTATGCAATGGGCACTACGAAGCTACGTGGCAAGGAATGATGCATTTATTCCTCGGGGCAAGAGGCCCGGGGGGGGGATCGAGAGGAGTTTCATCGTGCCTCGCCTTAACCACTTGTTAATTCAAGCAAAAGATGGCTCTTGCAATTTTTAACGGAGCCAGAGGCTTCTCAGGAACAAAATTAAAAAAAAAAAAAAAAAAAAAAAAAAAAAAAAAAAAAAATCATCGTTTAAATTTGTTTTCCAAATATTATTTTTCAAAATATCATTCCCAGTGTGAGCAGAAAACATGGCAGACACGAGAACAGAATTAAAAATTGAGACAAAAAAGTGTTTTTTCCATTAAAATAAGCATTAAATTCAAATATTCCGATCAAGGGTTCGAACGCTCGAACGGGAGCAAATGAGGAAGGAAATGAGAGGGAAAAACAATTTATCGAGTGTCATAATCGCGGTCAAACGCGTGGGAATATTACGAGCTCGTATCCCGTTTATGTAAGCGTTGTAAACACCAATGTTTTTATAACTCATTCTTTGTATTTTTTTCTCTCCCCACGCCCCTCCCTCTTTCCTGTTTTAATACGCAATAGTCCAAGAGCAAGGATATTTTTATCAAAGCAGAACACTTTTGCGAGGCCCCCCCCCCCCCCCCCCCCCTCCGGTTTACCGTTCATTCGACGTGTAATTACGGACGTTTCATTTTGTAATTATGCGTCCGTACCACGTAACGTTTTGTATACACGATCTTTCACTACGGGAAAAAATAGGATGAAAAGGTGGAAAAGCTTTCGAGGCACGGGTCGTTTGACGCTTGAACGTGAGAAATTATTTTACAAAGTCCTGGAGCGCTGCACGTACCGGAACTCTTGTGACGTGGCTGCTGAACAAAGTACGACGATTGGATCAATGCGCTTCGGACGATTCGTTTGAACTTGAAAAAAAAATTGAAAAATTTTTAAAAATTAAAAAAAAAAATAATAAAAAAAAGTTTTTTTTTTTAATTAAAAAATTCTTAGAATTCAGCTGAGAATAAAAAATCCTTTTGTCATCCCGACACCATAGACGTCGAGTTTTGAAGAAAAAAAAAAAAAGAAGACTTGAAATGCCTCGACTAAAACGACTGCTGCAGGCCCATAAAAAATTAAGGGGGAAAACTCGCTTGGCACAGGCGTTGCGCAATCGTTCTACGATGTGTCACGTAATTGTGGCGAATTAATGCAACCCAAGAGTAGCCGAGAGAGTCTCGCAACTCCCTGCACATTTAATCGGTCGAAATTTTGATCTTTATTCGGTCACGAATCAAGCGTGGCGTGTAAATACTTGAAAAAAAAAATGTTTATCCATTTACGTTGATCAATTAAAGAGAATTTCGGTCAAAACCGTTTGACGAAAAAACTACTGCAGACGGCTGATTAAAAAAAATCATAAAAATTAAAATTAAAAAAAAAAAAAAAAGTTAAAAAAAACAATTGACTCCCACAGCCTTGATTAATTCTCCAGTGCGTAGTCGGCGGGGAACTCTCAATGTGCATTCCACAATGTCGCGTAAACGCAAGAGAACGTGAGCAGTGAGCTTTTACTATGTTCATGCTTACTTTTTTTTTCTACATCGTGTTACTTCATTATTAAATTCTTTTCATATTTTATAACGTCTGTTTTAAAATTTTCAATGGCTACGCATAATTTATTCAGGTCTAGCGCACATTCGAAATCTGTTTTATTAATGGTCACTACGTCATTCAATTTTCGAAATATATATTTTTTTTTAATTTTTCTTCTATTTTTTGAGAGCAGACGATTTTTTTTTCCATAATGAATACTGGAAAATAAATGAAATCAACAATGCTATCGATCCCGGAATATTGACGTACTTACTAATTGCAGGAAATAATTTGAAAAATTATTTAAAAAAATGAAAAAAAAAAAAAAAATTGATGAATAATTTTTTTTCTTGATTTTCTGTTGCAGGTCGCCGGTTCGATAATCGGCAAAGGCGGCCAAAACATCACGAAGCTACGCAGTCAGGTGAGAATCTCGGACAAACGCCGAATTATCGTTTTTTTTTCTTCCTAAATTATTTTCCATTTTCGCGTATATTTTTTGAAAAATACGTTTTTGTTTAAAGTTTATTTTTTCTTTCTATCTTTTTTCCATGTTTTGGCAATCCTTTTATTTTCTTTGCATCTGACTCCTATCGTAATGACTTCTAGTACCGTTTATATTCGCTCATTAACTCCGTACATTATTATTGTAATTTTGTTTAACACTTTTTTTCCATATCCGTACATCTGAGAAGTATATCTTTGAACGCATTTCATTTATACTTTTAAAAATTTTTTTTAACATATCGAATCTCTCTCTCTCTTTCTCCGTCTTTGACTCTCTCGCTCTCTCTTTCTCTCTCTCTTTCTCTCTCTCTCTCTCTCTCTCTCTGTCTCTCTCGATAACACTCGACTCCGAAATTGTTTTCACATGATTTATTTGCGTATACAACAATTTAAATGGTATCAACGATATCGTGCGACAGTAATGAGCTCCATTTGAAAATCGTCGTTGAACGTTTCTGTCACAATTTTTTCTTTTCATTTATCTTCTATTCTCAAAAGTTTTTTTTTACAAAAACCGAAAAAATAAAGTGTGCTGTAAGAGGGTTGCAAGATTTTGGAGTATTCATTTGTCACTCGAGCCATTTTTGAAACAAGAAATATTTGATTTTGTTTCTTTTCACAAAAAAACGAAATAATTTCAAAGTCGATTTTTCACTGGGTTTTCGTTGATAAATAAAAAATATAATCGCATTGTGTTAATGATCACATGAATTGTCAGGACAACAGTAATTTTAAGACGTAAATTAAGAAATTTCGTTGAAATATCGAAATTTAAGAAAATTTAAAAAAATATATGAAAAAAATACAATTTCGTTGGTTGTCTAACTTGGTTGATGGTTTGTGCCCTGGCCCTGCCCCGACCCCGCGGCGTTGCCCCCCTGGCCTGTGCCCTGGTGTGTCGTTGCGTGCCCCGCCGTCGGTTGTTCCGCCCTGCCGTCACACAAAACGATTGCCTTGCCGACCACGTCTCAACATATCCTGGGGGAATCAAAAATGGTGCCGATCCTTGGACGAAATAAAACAAATACCAAAAAACAAAAAAAAAACCAAAAAACAAATTGAACATTCGGAAAAAAAAACAATTGAAAAAAAAAATATTGAAATATTGATATAAACGTCCAACGGCCTACGAATCAACAATCGACCAACCACCTCCGAACTTCAATGAACCAAACAATCGACCAACAATCAACAACAACCACGGCCCGACAGTACAAAGCCTCAATCATTGTACCCGATTGCCCCGGACCCGAACGGTAAATGCCAACACCAAATACTTAATGTCTTAATTCTCATTTCTCTTATCTCTCTCTCTCTCTCTCTCTCTCTATTTTCTCATTTCTCTATCTGCTGTTTGTTTAATTTTTCTTGTTGTTTAATTTTTTATTAAATTCGTCATAATTTTTAGTTTTTTTTTCTGTTGAATAAAAAGTTGGAAATTTGCGGTTTCTTCGTTTGGATTTTGGAGCCAAATTTTTTAATCACTTCACATTTAATCGAATGACTTGAGTTTAATTTGTAATTTGTTAATATTCTTTTCTTTTTTCTGTTTTTTTTTTTTTCAATTTTAATTTTTGTTGAATATCATCGGTCGAATCAGTATTCGTCTCTAATCACGATCCACCGAAACGCAATAATTCATGTGGCTAATGAATATTTCGTTAATTTTAATGATTTTGATGACGACGATTCTTGGTTTTGACTCTGTGAAATGTTTTTTCCTCCGTTACGTCGCCACTTTGTTAATTTTTATTTTCTCTTTTCTCGCTCCTACCTCACTCTTGTTTCAATCCATTTTTTTTCGAAATTTTTCTTTTATTCTTCTGTTACTTGAATTTTTATTATTTTTTTATACGATTCCGGTGGCTCGCGGATTATTGGGATTACAAAATCAGCCACGAATCGAGACTTTTAGGGTCGAAAATTTATTTTTTCTTCCCTCCTCACTCGCGCTCCATTTCTCATTCATTTTTTTAAAAATAATTTTTAATTTTTTTTGTTTTTAATTTTTTTTCTTCAACTTTTTCTCACTTTCCAACTGTTTTTTGCTATCTCCAAAACCCTCCGGGATTACGCGGACGCGCAGTCCTGCTGGATTAATGTGCATCAGGCCGCTCGATATGCTCTTGCGTTGATGAAGCAAAAAATCCGATAAAATGGAATAAATACTCGTTTTTTATCTCCGTTCCCATATAAATATAGTTTCATAATGAAAATATTTATTTCATCACATTTGTATAAATATATATCTTTGTATATATAAAAATATTTTTTTTATTGTTTGGATCGATGCATTCAAACAAACACGTTTTATTTTTCTCTCTTTCTCACTGTCTCTCTCTCTCTCTCTTTCTTTTTCTATCTCGACGCCCTGGCGAATAATATATTTTAGGAAAAAAAAACGAAATTACGTCCACCGTTGTCCTCAGCCCCGATGACGCCCGATAGGATTCGTCAATCGTTCGTTATCGATACTTTTGCAAGTAAATTTTTTTAAATTTTTTTTTTTTTTGGTTCTTTCATCACTCTAATCAACACAAATTTCAGGAAACTCGACCGTTGTGCAAACGGCGGACGACAACGGAATTTCTTACTTGAAAAGACTTTTTTTTTTTTTTTTTTTTTAATTTTTTTATTCGTTTTCAAGTACTTTTCAGTCTTCTCATCGTGCGAGCGGAGCCGCGATTTAAAAAATTCATCGAACGTTTGTGGGGAGCCAAAAAAACGACGCTTTTTGCAGCAATTTTTTAATTTTTAATTTTTTTAATGATTCAGTTTCGATTTAACGAACGAAACTTTGAATTTGTTTGCTTGTCGATTCGATACAAATTTCATGAAAATTTAGCGTCGATGAGACTCGAAAAAAAACGAAGTAAAAAATAAAAAGTGAAAATGAATGATTTTCAAAGTCGAAAGCTCGCCGTTTGAATAAATTCCGTTCTCGCCATGCTTCTCGAAAAGTATGATCAATAAAGCGGATTTGTGGAAATGAATAAAAATCCGCAAAAAAAAAAAAACAGTTTCAATTGAACAACGACGAAGAAAAGCGTTCGAAGAAAATTATGAATTTTTCGTGGCTTCTCAAACAGCAAAAACAAATCGACGTGGCTATTTTTTTTTCTTTTTTTTTCACTGTTTTTCTCTCTTCGTTCTCCAGCCGATGTTCGGATTCTCGTTGTGGTATAGAAAAACCGAATAGTTTGGCCAGTAAAAAAGAGGGCGGAGAGTTCGTTTTTCCTGGTTTCACGAAAAGATCATCCGCAAAAACACGCCCCGGCAACGTCTTACCGTGAACCTCGGAGAAAAAAAATAAAAAATAATAAAAAATAAAAAGAAATAAAAATAAAAAAACCCGGGCACCAAGATTCGCGAAAAAAGGAGACGACCCTCTCTCTCTCTCATGTGGGTACTCGTGCGAGAATAAAAATCGCACGGAAAAACGCTTTATCTCCCAAACATCGCGAAACTCCGAGCGCCACTTCGCTTGTACTCG
Organism: Venturia canescens; assembly: GCF_019457755.1. NCBI lineage: Eukaryota > Metazoa > Arthropoda > Insecta > Hymenoptera > Ichneumonidae > Venturia > Venturia canescens. Next base: position 10,307,728 of record NC_057431.1, on the reverse strand, counting down.
CAAAAAAAGCCCCTTTTCAGATTTCCCGCGAGAGAATGCTCCAAATCGTTCCCTCCTTTCTTATCGCATTCTCTCTTTTTCCTTCCTTTTATCTTTTACTTCGTCTAGTTTTTTTTTTTTTTTTACCCAACAATCACGAAAATTTGTTTTCGTGCACTTTCGTGTTTTTGCTTACTCGTCCTCGTCCTCGGTGCATTCATGTTTTTTCTATCCTTTCTCACCCTCGTCATAGCTGTCTCGAAATGTTTAATAAAATTCTAAAAAATGTAATTTTTAATAAAATTTGCAAAAATGAATTGAAACGATTAATTATTGCAAATTTATTATTTAATAAATTTAATGTTTTTAAAATTTTTATTATAATGATAATATTTGATTAGAATGAAAAAATATTTTATTTTAATAAAATTTTAATTTCTTATAAAATAAATAAAATTTTTAATTTTTTAATTGATTGAATAAAAAGATATTTAAAAATGAAAATAAAATCAATCATTCATTAAATCTTTTCACCATTTCGAATTCGCATATTCGAATGAATTTTCCTTCACAGTTTCAATTTTCAATATTTTTGATTTTTAATATATTTTAATTTTTCATTATTGTTTTGATATTTTAATATTGCCATTTTGTTTTGATTTTTTGGCTTCTGTCTCATCGCGAAAATAATTTTCATTAATATTCCAACTGAAAATGCAACAACATCCGATAAATCTAATTGCTGAGAAGTCGATTCGAAAATGTTGAATTTTCAGGACTCGTTTTCACCGAGAAACTTGTATTAAAAAATTCATTTATTTAACTCGGATAACAATATCGATAAATAATGAAAAATATTTCTCACCCTTTTTCCTGGTCTCCGAGGCTCCCCTCCCCCCCCCCCCCTCCTCCCCCCTTTGCCCTGCTTTCATTACTGTGTCCCCTGTGGGAAATTTTTTACCAACACACGTGAAAAATGGAAAAACGAAGGCTTGAAAAAATGAGGGAGAAAAGGAGCATGGAAAATCAGGCGAAAAAAATGATAAAATCTGAAAAAATAAATGAAAAAAAATTCTTTTCTCCTCCCAGGCATTCCCAATTTAAATTTCGCCTTTTTAATAACATGCACGAAAAACCAAATAACGCAACAGCAGCAATAATAATAAAAACAAACATATTTTTTCGAAATCAGCAGCAGCAATTTCGCGTATCCGTGTGACCTTCGATTGAGTCAAGGGCGTTCCTTAATTCATCGCAAATATAAAAAAAAAAGTGTCTCAAAATATTGATCTTCGAATATGATGGAAAATCCAAATTTTTTGTCGTCTTTAATACTGTTTTTGTTCTCGTAGTCTTGTGTGTACTCCTGCCACGAAAAATTTTCTAAAACTTTGGATATTTCTGTTTTTAGGGTGTTGACCATCAGCTCGGACCTTGATACTGTTCTACAGGTCGTGAACAAGGTCGTCCCTAACCTGGAAGAGGTACGAACTCGAAAAATAAAAAAATTTAAAAAAAAACAAAAAACAAAAAAAAATAAAATTTAACTGTTTTTTCTTTATGTCGGTGCCATTTTAGAATGGCTCGAAACACGGAAGCGACGAAATTGATGTTCGCATGCTCGTTCATCAGAGCCAGGCCGGCTGCATCATCGGCAAAGGAGGCCTCAAAATCAAGGAACTTCGTGAGGTGAGTTTTGTAGTTTTTGTTTTAGCAGCGAAATTCAGAGTTTTTACCGCAGTGCGTCGACCTTCGTGCTGAATTTTCCGAAAAAACTCTTCGAATATTTCTTTTTTAAAAATATTCTCCGATGAACAAAAAAATCTTCACTTTTTTTCGGGGGATTTTTCATTTTGGTTTTCCGCAGTAAATAAAATTTGTCGATTCCAACACCGCCGACAAAAAATCGAATTTCTGAGGCCACGAATCTTCGGAAATTGGTTGAAAAAGAAAATTGGGAAATTCCAGTTGAAGATTCGTTGCGATTGAAAAACTGGGAAATGCGACTCAAAGATAAAAGAAAATTGGCCGGGGAAAGCAGGAGAAAATAATTCATGAAAGGGAGGCAGAATTATTTGCATTTTTCGACGTAGCAAAGAACGACGAGGGGGGCGAAGAGGACCCAGGTTCGCGGGAGGCTCGAAAAGAGCCCGCTGCCACTCAGCGACGTCGCCGAATCGCTTTATTTCCGTTCCCGAGGTCGCGGTGTCTCTTACCTTTTCTACTTTTTCTTTCTTTCTTTACTCCTTTTTCTCTCTCATTCTCCTCCTTCGTGTACATATTTTTATATTTATTTTTTCCTCCCTCTGCTTCCTGCTCGACTTCTTTATTGATTTCTCTCACGACATCGGTTTCTCTCCTTGTATTTCTTCCTCGATTTCTCTCCCCCCTTTTCTTAGTTTTTTTCTTCCTTCCTTATTTCCTCTTTCAGCCTCGTGCTCTTCTTCTCACTTCCGATTGAAATTGAGACTCGAGTTTACTGTTTCTCGATTGTTGTACAGCCCCCCCCCCCCCCCCACCCCAGACTCGCACACGTAAATTTTTTGTATGGCAAATTTTCATCGAGTTACAATTTTTTGGTGTTTTTTTTCTTTTCATCTGAATTTTTTTTTTTTTTTTTTTTCAATTACTGCTGAAGCCTGTTTTTCCCCTTTCCGTGAATCTTTCTCATTGAAATTTCCTTTTAGATTGTAATTGTTGAATTTTATTCTTATTTTCCGATGGCACAACGATTTTTTCATTGGAATTATTGTATTTTTTGAAAATGCAGATCGGGGCCGGGTTGAAGTTCCGAACGGTGAGAAATCAGAAGGCTCAAAAGTCCGAAAATCTAGCTGGGACTCGAAATATATAGATATACCGCACTAGCGAGATTTTCGGACTTTTGAGCCTTCTGATTTCTCACCGTTCGGAATTTCAACCCGGCCCCATGCAGATCCCCCATTCGTGTTCGTTGATTTTTTCATTATTTTTTCATTCGAAAATTGTTTGTATAAAGATTCGACACTTATTGTGGAAAAATGCGAAATTTCGGTAGAATGTTTTCGCAAAGATTTGGCAGTTTGAAGAAATTTTGTTTTTTCCATTCGAAATTTCCGAAGAGAATTATCCGAGGCACGAAAAATCATGGTGTTTCGTAATAAAAACGTTGAAAAATTATTGACGCTCGTGCCAAATGGCGATACGTAAAAATGTTTTTGTGAAAATTAAAAAAAAGAAGCAATGACATGTGCGGGGAGAAACGAACGTTGGCGAGCAGTTTTATTTACGTACTCGCATAAAAGAAGGATTGTTACGTGAAACCGAGAATTAGCGCGTGGCCATTTTAAAATTCTTCCTCTCTCGTTTTTTGCCTCATTCCATGGTTTTTTCATGGTTTTGTTGCCCCCTCGGAGTCCCCCCTGAACGTGGGTGGGACCGGAACTCGATCGGCACTGCCTTCTCGCATGCGTTAACTTCACCAGGTGAATATTTTTTATTTTTTATTTTTTTTTTTTCACGAAACGAGAGAAAGAATGAGCTGAAGAAAGCCTCGGACACAATGACTTACATCCTGTCGAATTATTCAACTTTTTTTACTCCTTTCCCTCCCCCCAGTCGACGCCCCCAATAATTTTCTTATCATCTCCCCCACTCCTCTCTCAGAACCTTAAATTATGCAGTTATTTACCCCTCCTTGCTCCACTTTTCAGGTTTTCAACCCCCCTTTTTCCAACCCCAAATCGATCCTCCATCGTCAATGAAAAACAAGCAAATGTTACTTGAGTTTTGGCCAAACAAATGTTTTTCGTGCCATTCTCCCTTGCTCGGTGACCGTTGGCTTCACTACTTTTGCGTATTCGTTCCAACGTTTTTTTTCCCGGGCTTCCGGTGGCTTAAAAAGCTTTTAATTATTTACAATTTTTATATTTTCATCGATTTTTGAATAATTAAATTCATGAAATTTCATTTAATTAATTATTTTAAATGAAACGTCAATTCGTAGATTCAACAATGCAATAAATTTGATTATAAAAATTTAATAACAGTAAAAACACAAATTTCGATAATCCACCATTTTTTTTAAGCTTTCATTTTTCCCCCTCGAGTTTTGGTGAATTCAAAAGAACATTATTTTTTTAATATTCCCCCGAAAATTTCCATCCCAAATCATTTCGCTGGCCACCTCTGACGTTTACCGAGTGCACATCGTGAAAGCCGACATTCGTGTTTTTTTTCGTCGTTGAAAAGCTCTGTTAAAGGGGATAAAACCAGGCGCGTGGGGAGGTTCATTTTTTTCCTCGAATTTTCCAAGAAAAACAAACATTCCGAAAACACAAAATATTGTACGAGCACAGCCCATCGTTTCACGAATAATCAAATCGGAGTACATCTTTCCAACTTTTGTTATCGACACCTGACACTTTTTCCAAGCCACTGTTATTCTCGTTGAGAAAAAAAAAAACACATAATTTGACGTGAGCGGATGAAAAACGTGAGAAAAACAACGATAAAGCGACCCCATATAACGAGAAAAAGTAATAAAAAAAATAATAATAATAAAAAATAAAAATAAAAGGAAAAAAAAACAACTTTTGGGGGCTCTCTCTTTCGGAAAGAAAAACAAGCTCGACGCGCCCCATTATATTTCAATTAGCCCGAGTGCAAGTTTCGTAAACGTCGCGAAAATTCACTAACACATACACAAATTCTGCTCCCCCCCAGCCCTCTTTCCACCTTTTTGGCAACCCCCTTTTCCGAGCTCTCAAATAAATACTAAAACACGTACGCGGACACACAAAAACGAGATTCGCTCGTGAGAGAATGAGAAAAAGAGGGACGAATAGAGCAAAAGAGGGAAACGTGTTTGTTTCGTAGCCTGTTAGATTCGAGATGGTTATAAATTTTCGGGCAAGTTAACGGCGCCAGGAAAACCCTCGCCCTCGGACCAACAAAGCTACAACGAAATTTGGCTGCTCCTGCTACTACTGCTATTCGATTATCTCGTACCCCCTTAACGTTGGAATTTACAGTGGCAAACGAGAGCACTTTTACTCTCTTTAGACTGTTTTTTTGAACCCTCGTTTATGGACTGATTGCTCGGGATTTTTTAGGACGAGAAAACTCGGTTTTGATACCTTAATTTACGGGGATTTATTTTTCTGGGGATTTGAAAAAAGGGCCCAAATTATCTTGCAAAATTGAGGGACTATGAAAGGAAATTTTGAATAATTGTTTAAATAATTGAAATCGATCGAAAAATCGAATTAAAATCAGCTAGAACGAAGTTTTTTTTGAAATTGGGACCCCAAAAAGTGTTCCCATAGAGAAATTTCCTTCCACGATATTTTTTTGAGTCAACGATCAATTTTTGTTTCCTTTTTCTCGTCCGAAAAATTCGTAGTTTATAATTGAACGAAGGTTCCGAAACGAGAATCGAAAATAATGAGTAGAAATTGGTGTTTTGACGACGGTTCCGGAAAAGTCATTTCCGGTGGAGTCGGAAAATAAAAAATTCAAAATTCTCGTCATTTTTGAATTTCCACCGGAAAAAGAGGGCCGGAAATAAAATTTTACTCGTTTTGTGTTCACAAGCCCCCAACAACGCGCATGTTCTGGTATGGATTTGACGAAACGAGAGTCTCACGTTACTTAAGGTCGTAGGACGAAATTAATTTCACGAAAAGTGGGTTTTGCGCAAGCTCCCACCGTTCTGGATCGGTGGCTCTCTATTTTTTCTTTCCCTCCTCCCTTCCTTTTTTTACACCACCCTTTGAGGATAATTACGAGCACGCGACATGCTCCCTCTTGTCGTGCTCTCTCGTCTGCTTTTTCCCCATTTTCACGTATTTTTCCTCCTCGCTCGTGTACAACAATAAAATTGCACAAAAAACGGTTTGTCTCATGAATTTTTAGTCGAGAATATTCAAAGTTTCATTGGCACAGCAATGGAGTCCAAAGTCGATTAAATTTTAATGAGTTTTTTGAAAAATTTCAAAATCTCCGTTTAATCGAATTCAAAACGAAAAATTGTCGGTCATTTGGACCCAAAAACTCGAAAATCGTTTGAAATTTCGAAAATTTCGTCCAAACATATTTCACTCCAATATTAACTGAAATTTCCATTTATTTAAACGCGAAACAGACGTTGAGAGATAAGAATGTAGAACCGAGTTCTAAGTCGAGTTAGCCGGGGCCGGAACGGGTCGTGAGGACGCGGATCAATATCGACAGCCATTGCTAAACACGCGACGCGCGTTCGCATCGCTCTACACGTAATACGGCATTACTATAAAAATAAAAAATAATAAAAAAGCGAAAAAATGGAGTGTACGAAGCCACGAGAAGGTGTGAAAAGCTCAAAAGTTCCCCCAATTTCCAATTGTCCAAAATTATAAGAAAATTGAAAAAAAAGAATCGAAGAATTTTCATTTCGGGGTCTGAGAAGGCAGGACAATTTGTGGAGGAATTTTCTTGGGGTAGTTCATTTTTAAGGAGGAAAGTGTACGAAAATGCTCCTGTGTCGAAATGGCGTTTAAGCGACATGTGTGTTGCTATGAGGGGTTTTGGATCCGCTGCTGTTGCTTTTTGCCGGACGTTTGCCTCTCTCTCTTTCGTTCGAGTACGTTGCGGCAGAGCTCACGCGAACCCTGAACAGGTGCTCATCGGACCAGGTAACGGACGCTAAGGGACAGCTGCCACGCCAGGTGTAAGCCTCGGAGAAGGAGAGAAACCCACTGAAATATTTTTCCCTCGGTTCCTTCCACGAATGCGCTCCCAAAGACCGAGTTTTTTCTCTACAGGCTGTCCTCCGAGCGCCACTCGATAGGCCCTTAAATTCTGAAGAGAAAACTCCCTTAACATTTTTCTCTACGACCCCGCGTTCTCGAGTTATCCGCTGATTTGTGCGACAGCCAATTCGCGACGCTGGAACGCCGAGAGGGGCGTGGCGCGGGAGCCCCCCCCCCCCCCCCCCCCCCGGCTCCCGTTTCATTGGCTCTCACTCGTTAATTGATAACTCGAGAACCGTACGTCGCAGACGAAAATTTCTAAGGACTTTTCGACTCGAAATTCCCTGATCTTTCGGTTCTCGAAATCTCAAGTGTTCTTTTTCATCCACCCTGTACATGATCGACGATTTTACCAGTCTCAACAATCCGAAGGATCTTTAAAACCCATTTCTTCGGTCTTCCGTGTTCCAACGCTGGCATTTAACATTTTTAGTACACAAATATTCGAGTTTTTACCTCATTTCTTAAAAAGACAATAAAATTTGAAAAACTTTTTTACGAAACGAACTTTTAAGATGTTTTTCCATCTTCGCGGTTTCGGTTCAGCAACATAATTTCAATCCACAATTCCCTTGACAAATATTTCCACGAAAAATTATCAAAAATCTATCATTTCTTGGAAATTCTCAATTTTCATGAACTTCAAGTCGTTCACAAATTTTCAACGATAAAATTGATTATTCACGCATCCGTCGCTTGAAAAAAAAATACTCGCTTAAAAAACGTAACTGAAAATCCTCGGAACGAATATTTCTTGTTGCGAGTTTCGGACTCGCGCCTTTTTTTCGTTCTCACGGGCCGGAAACATCGGTCGGCGGCGGGGAGGGTTGACGAGCGCTTTCTTTAGCCTCCTTCCCTCCCGGCGCCGCTCCCTCTTCGGGTTTTTCACCCCCACGAAGGTGGCCCACGCGGGGTTGAAATTCAGTACCCCAATCGCTCGCCTTTTCCGTTCAGTTTACGATCGTCCGCTCGAGCGAGCGGTTCTCTCAGTTTTTGTGCTCCCGTCCGCATTTTCCCCCCCGAGTCCTCATACAAATTTCCTTTTTCAAAATCGTCAATTCCCGTCTCAAAATCCTCGACAAAAATTCAAAGTCATTCCGGAGACCCCAGAAAAAGGGGGAAGCTCGAAATTTAAAAAAATAAAAAAAAACAAATAATTTTTCACTTTTTTTCAAAACTCAAATCCTTCTCGATCATTTTTGACAGCAACCTGAAGAATTAAAATTCAATTTCACTTCCATCAGCTCCTACGAAGCTGTCAAACTACGAATTAATTTGAAAAAAGAAAAAAATTGAAAAAAAAAATTAATTTTTTTTTTCTTTTTAACCGGATAATTGAGTTATTGAGAAATCCTCAGAGTTTCCTGCCCCTCCGTTCCATTTGTCTTCCCCCCTCGTTCCTCCCCGCAGTTTCGAGTTTATTGTTAAGGGGGCGCCCGGCCGCGCGCGCGTACACAAAGAAAGATGTTTTTAAAGTTTGATTTAACGATCCGAGATGGATTTAACGCGAGTGAAATTGGAAACTATCGTGGGTACTTCGGAAGGAAGATTCACCGACGAGCTATTTCGATTCCCTTATTCTCCTTCGGAGGCTTCTTCGTGGGGTGAGTTTTCGAGATAATTGATATCGAGTTTCCTTATCTTTGCCGAGGAAGAGAGAGAATTGTTTGTGCTCGAGAAGTTGAACTTTGTTGGAAACTATTTCCGGTTCGTTGCACCCAATTCGTTGCACAAGCTTTCCTTCCCCCCCCCGAGTTTTTCATCGCGTCGATCATGTCATCAGCGAAGATGAAAAGCTTCGAGGAATTTTCATTTTTTTCCCAATTTTTGGACCCTCTGCTCGTCGATTTTTTACCAAAAATCTCTCCAAATTTTCGGTTTCCCAATTTTACCAAATTTGCGTCGATTTCATCGTGAAAATTGCTCGAAAATTTTCTCCCGCCGCGCGCCCCTTTTCCGGTGGCTTGACGCACCGGCGTTTTTTTCTCGTCTTTACTCCCGAGAATTTCTCGCATTAAAAAGCTTTTAGCGATATTAAAGTTTGAGAAGAAGCAGCAAATGAAACCTGCTGGCGTTTGGTTTCCGCGGTGTTTTCTCGTGGGGATTTTGAAACTCTGGTTGACGATCGTTTGACGAAAAGCGCGGAAAAATTGGCCCAAAATTTTCTCACTCCGATTTTATTCGAATTTCCGCTCGATTTTTCTTCGAAGTAAAATGTTGTTACAAAAAATCGAGGAAAAATTGAATTTTTCGTTATTCCAAGAATTTTCCGTCGTTTCTCGTCAAATATTTCACCACCGATTTAACTAATTTTATGAAAATCGGTTTTACAAGCTTTTTTTTTCTTTGCGGAGCGAAATGCTGATGATAAATGTTTGAGATCCGCTAACAAGCTTATCGTTGATTCCCTCGAGTCTCGTTTGCTCGCCGAGCTTATTTTTCTCCTCCGCGAGAGCCTGCTTGCCCGATCTTTCATCGTTCGTCCGAACTTTCCTTCACTCACCACTTTGATTTTCTTTTTTTATCTCTCCGTTGTTTTTTTTTCTTTTTTTTTTTCTTTTTTTTTTCATTATTCGCGTCGTTTTTGTGCTACCCGAGCCACAGCAAAGAGCTTCGAGGTAAAATGAAGACTGGAATCGCATTAAAAAAATATCCTTTTAAGGATTTAAAAGGCTCTTGGCCTCGTTCTCCTTCGCCGGGGCGAGAGCGGATTCGTCGATTTTCTCTCCCTCGTTTCTTCGACTTAATCATCAAAGCTCGAACGACCCAAGTTCGTTTTATGCAGGGAAATATCGATGTGGGTCGACAGCGAATCAAAGAAAAAACCTTATGCCGAAATTTAGCAATTTTTTTAAAACTCCGTCTTTTAAAATATTCCGTTTTTTAAAATATTCCTCATTTTTGTCGCCCTTTTACGTGCAAATTTCAAAATTTCTTCGTTCCACGCGAAGCAGCAGGAGCAAATGGCCTAATTCATAAAGTGGAGCTTTCGAAGCATTCGTTGGACACGTGTTGCCTCGAGAGACCGCATCTCCTTCCTGTCAAACGCTCCATCTGTTTCATACCTCCCCCTCCTGCGGCCACTCCCACCCTCCACCCTTCCTTTGATGGCACCCCCTTAATATCCCCACGTGTTACCACTTCCGGTTCCTCCACTTTCATTTATTCGTGTCGAAACCGCAAAATCAATTCCGTTCGCAACGAGAATGAATTTTTGTCTTTTTCTTTTCATTTTTAAAAAATTTTTTTCTCTCTGCGTCGAAAAAAAATGTTCTCAGTAATTTTATCGACGTCCGATTGATTCTTCTTCTCGTTTCTCATCGAGTTCATTTCCCCTAATTTTTATTACAATCGAATCGATTTTGTTTTGCACTTTTTATTATTATTATTATTATTATTATTATTATTATTATTTTTGTAATATTTATAAAATTTCGGACACCCAATCAAATTTTGGCAAAGATTTTGGCTTCATTTTCCTCTCGCCGTTGCGCTCGAATAATTTTTCGCCAATTTTTTCATTCGAGTCTTTCGAATTTTTCGCCTTGCCAACTCGTGTCATTTCAATTTTTTCATTATTTCGTGTTTTTAGTGGAACGAAAAAACATGAAGAAACGCTCGAGCAATGAGACGAAAAATTGCTTATTGGACAGCGAATAAAATAATGAACAAGGCTTCTGTGATTGTTGGACGAAACGATGACTTTTGCCACGAGATAAATGTTTATCTCGTTCTCGTTTATCGGACTCGTCGACTCGAGTCTTGAGAAAGAGAAAAAGAAATCCTGTATTCGGGCTTGCCAGCATGCCGAACGCATTTGAGTTTCACGTTGTTAAATTCTCTCGCTCCAGTTGCTTTTAGGCTCCCATCCTCTTGTCTTTGTTCTCTCTTTTTTTTAATTATTTTTAAAATTTTTTAATTTTTTTTTTTTTACTTTGTTTTTACTTTTTTTTTTGCTATCGTGCCATATTTCTGGACAAGAAACTTCTTCTTGCCAGCGTGCACGGACTGGAGCACTTGAAACTCGCTGAAAAACTGGCGTTTTTCAATATTTTTATTGGGCTGAGCCGCACTTTTGTTCGAGCTTTTTTTTTCGTCTTCTTCTCCGTCGTGAATGAAAGCAAAAAAGTTGAAAGAGCCCACGAGATACGTTGGAGAAATTTTTCGACTCGATTTCCCGTGCAGGGAATCCCCGAACTGTAATTTTTTTTACTTTTCAAATCGATATTTCATTCCCGATTAATTTTTTTCATTTCAATACCCTTTTTCCGTCTTTTTGTCGCACAACATTCGTAAAAATTCGGGAAATAAAAATTTCAGCGATTGGGGACTCGAACGACGTGAAATTTCCGAATTTTAGTCGAACTAAAGCTTCGATAAACGATCCTCGCGCAAAATTTTCTTTTTTTTCTCACAAAATTCGTAAAAATTGAAAAAAAAAAAACAATTTTTACAAAGAAATAAGACCGAAATTCGATTAATTTTTTAAAATATGAAGATTCGTGAAAATCGGCAGAAAAACCTTTCTCCTAAATCGAATGAGAAATCTCGATTTCCAATTCGCGAATAAATTCGATTGCGAGGGGGGATTTGTAATTAATCAATCAATCAATCGGATGCAGGAGATTCGACGTGGCGTCAGGAAAGAAATGAAAACGCTGCGATTAAAAGTTACGAAATATAAAAAAAAAAACGTCCCAACGAGGCTGTGCTCGGACGTTTTATTCCGCGTGTGCGTGGCAAACTCTCATTTTCACACGCTCAAATTAATTATTCTTATTAACGTGTATGGACACTTTTGAAAATTTTGCAAATTTATTCATGAGTTGAGCAGCGAAGCGATGAACGAGCAGTGGCAGGAGCACGAGGGCGAACGAGCACTGAAGTTGACGAGAGAATTTGTTCCGAGTGAAAAAAACACGATTCCAGAATTTAAGGCACTTTTCTATTTTCCTTGGAGCTCTTCATTTTTTCTTCTTTGATGCCTCGACCCCCTCCCCGGTCTGCTGGGTCGACAAATTTCGTCGGAGTTCCAAGCAAAATCGCCACTTTTCTCTCTTTCCGTTGTTTTTTATTTTCTTCTTTTCCTCGCGACTCCGAATTCCCGATTCTCGTCGCATTGGCTTCAAAAAATTTTCTGCTATGCCAATGTCACGTGAAAAAACAATTTTTCTTTTTTTCTTCACGATAAATGTCAAAGGCAACGACATTTGCAACGAATTTTCGTATTAAAATTCAAGCACGAAATGATTGAGAAACAAAAACGTCGAGATTCGAATTAAGAAACGAAAAAAATATATAAAAAATCCGGTGAACATTCAAAATCATGCGAAAAAAAGTGCAAAATAACGAAATTGATAAAATAAAACGTCGAAATTTGAATTAGGAAATGAAACAAAACATTAAAAAACCATATGAAGATTCAAAATCATGCAAAAAAAGTGCAAAATAACGAAATTAAAAAAAAAAGGTCGAAATTTTAATTAGGAAATGAAAAAAAAAAAACATTAAAAATCCAAATGAAGATTCAAAATCATGCAAAAAAAAGTAGAAAATAACGAAATTAAAAAAAAAACGTCAAAATTCAAATTAAGAATCGAAAAAAATAAATAAAAAACCACAAATGAAGATTCAAACTCGTGCAAAAAAAGTACAAAATGACGAAATTTAAAAAAAAAACGTCGAAATTCGAATTAGCAAACGAAAAAAACATTAAAAAACTAAATGAAGATTCTAAATTATGTAAAAAAAAGTGCAAAATAACGATATTTTAAAAAAACGTCGAAATTTGAATTAACAAACGAAAAAAAAAAAAACATAAAAAAGCCAAATATAGATTCAGAATCATGCAAAAAAAGTGCAAAATAACGGAATTTAAAAAAAACGTTGAAATTCAAATTAAGAAACGTAAGAAAAAAAAACATTAAAAAACCATATGAAGATTCAAAATCATGCGAAAAAAGTGCAAAATAACGAAATTAAAAAAAAAAAAAACGTTGAAATTCGAATTAAGAAACGAAAGAAAAAAAAACATTAAAAAACCAAATGAAGATTGAAAATCATGCAAAAAAAGTGCAAAATAACGAAATTTTCAAAAAACGTCGAAATTTGAGCCAGGAAACGAAAAAAAAAAAAAACATTGAAAAACCAAATGAAGATTAAGAATAATGCAAAAAAGGGCGAAAAACGAAAGTAAAAAAATTGCCAAAAATGTATGAACAGAAAAAAATGAATGGAAATTGTAACGATAAATGCACGTAAAAAATTTGATACCAAAATTCATGACTATCCGGGATGGTGGGTGTACGTGAAAGGAGGGGGAAAAAAGTAGCAAAAATATTGTTTATTGAAAGTATAAAACAGCGAGAAAAACAGCGGCGATACCGGCGACGAGTAATAAGAATGGGAACCCTGGAGGTTGGACTTGTTTTTCAACGGTTTTGGAGTCGCCTCCACCGGCGATCCAGCCTTTTCGGGGGCGCGTATTTTTTCTGTCGGCCTCGACGAGCTCGCCGACGAAATATTTCTTCATAAGCTCAAACGCGTCGGCCGAATGGCCGACGTCGTCAAAGTCATCGGAAGCGTCCTGGTTCGCGTGGTCCGCAAGAATTTCCTCGCCCCCTGGATGCTCGTTCATAAAATTCGTCACGTCGTAAACTTTGTCGTGGATTATAAATCTCGTCGCGCCTTTGACTCCCTTCTCGATCTCCGCACGAGTGAATTCTTTCCGGCTCATTTTTCCCCCACTTTCCTTTCTCGATTCAACGATTCTCTCGCCTTTCCTCTTCCTCCGTAATTCGCTTCTTTACCAGGCCCGATGAGACGATCGAAGATCTTTTTCCTCTATCTCATTATCCCCGAATTCTCCACTCGAATTTTCCCCTCGGCAATTTTTTATTCGTCAATCTCGTCACTCGAGCTGAAAGATTAATGAAAATATTTTTAAAAATCTACGTTGCTTTGTTTTCGCATTATTTAATTGCAGACTTAAATTAATCCTTAAAATTCCCTCGTTTTATCATTCTATCATAATTCCATTCGATTTACAATGTGAAATGAAAAATATTCAATTCATCCGATAAAACATCGTTCTACGATAACGAAAATAAAAGCGTTTCGTCACATCCTCAAAATAAATATTAAAGAAAACAAATAATTCCGCAAACACTCGTTTACGTTGGCTCATCAACGACGAAATAATTCAAGTCCCTCCGGAATAACGATCGTTGAATAAAAAGAGGAGAAAAAAAAAGTATTTTCATTACGTCGAACGAATATTATAAAAGTACGCCCATCTGGATTAAAAAATTAAGAAACTAAAAAAAAAAAAACAAGCCGCCCGAGTTTCTGGAGCTAATAAAAGATGCAACGGATCGAACGACGCGATCGTCTCCCTCGGAGTATGAAATTATTTGCACGAATACAAAATAATTGATTTATTAATCACACACAAAGACAGAACGTTGCCAGGTTTTTTTTTCTTCAGAATTCGCTCGATCTCATCGCAAATAATGTTCAGAGTCGTTTTGCACGCGTGAGGGACGAATGGTGGGGGAGCGGCGGCACAGCCTGTCATTTCGTGACGTGGCAAAAATCGTGATCTCGGAACGAGACTATCGGTGTCACGCGACGAGCAGATTCTCGCTCTCGGTGATCGGCCATGTTGTGAAATTTCTACGCATCGCGACCGAGCCATCGGCAAAGCCATTAACGTCTCTTTCGATAATGATCGTGAAAATACGCTTCGGAAAAACATTTTTCTAACGCGCTTCTCGCGATAACGAAAAACGTGAGAATCATTTGTGCGAGTGAGGAAAAGTTTTGTGATCGACTGGCGAGAATTCACTTTTACAGAACAGATTCGAAGCCTCCGGCACTTTTCTTGTCGCGAAACAATCGAATTTCGACTATTCGTATTTTCTCTCGATGAATATAAAAAATTTGAAAAAAAAAAGAGAATTCTTTTGCTCGAAGATACACGAGAAATGAGAAAAAATCGGAAATATGGTTTGGTCTTTTGAAAAATCGCGAAAAAAACGGATTTTTTACAATTCGACAGCTCTAACTTTCCCGCTCGATATTTTCCCCCTCCCTTTATTTCCTCCTGTCTATCGTTTGCCGAATCGAGTATCGCGTAGCTCAAAACCCTCATTTTGTCACTGAAACTTGAGGTTACGTAACGACCACGTGTTTCGAGTCGTTCGCACAAAGCGAGAGGTTTCATTACTGTCAAAAGTGCTCGTTGAGCGAGCGTGTCGGGTCAGAGTTCGTCGGAGCAGATTCGACGATGACTGCCCGCGGGATGATTTCGAAGAAAAAATCTCGAGTCGAAAAAACTCGAGTCGAAAAAACTCGATTTTCTAGCTCGCAGCTCGCAACGGTTTATTTTTCGACGAAACATTATTTCGCTCGACTTTTTTTCGTCTTCTCGGAAGTCCCCGAGCAACCGTTGACTTCGAGTTTCACAATATTTACCTCTCTCCCCCTTCCCCCCCCCCCCCCCCTGCCCCTCACTCGCCCTTGCAGCGCCCTCCAAACTAGGGATGTCGGATGGTTGAAAGAAAATCGATTCATTAAATCGAATCGAATTGAGGTACAACAAATCAATTCCATAATAAATTGAGCACTCGGAGATCGATTAACCCAGAATCGATTTTGTTAATATCAATAAAAAATGAGAAATAAGTGTGATAAAACTGTAACTGTGAAGTGTGGATGGAAGAAGGGGAGATTGAATAGCTAGCTAGTAGCGCCACTTCTCTCACAGGCACAGGTCTCCACGTCTCTTCAATTCACGATTCACGACTCACGGGAAAAATTTTCCGAATCATCAATAAAACAGTATTAAAAAATCGATCTCACAATTGAAAGATCAATTCGAATAATTAATTAGTCGGAGAGAATCGATCTGAAAAATCGATTAATCGTTGGTTAATAATCGATTTTGGGAAAAATCGATCCTTAGATCGGCATCCCTACTCCAAACACTGTCACCACCTCGCTGGACACTGGCAACATTTCACTCGGTTTTTACTCACCCTTGAAACTCAATTCCACTCAGAGTTTGGAGGCTTTGGAAAAAAATCACTTTTTCAGCGGAATTTCGAAGCTTTTTTATTCCCAATCAATTTCGATCTTTCGCTTCTATCGATCGAACGCAACTTGCATCGCAACAGAGCTCGACTCAGCACAACACTCGTTTGTAATCTACTAGCCCAACGAGCTCAACCAGCCCGGTTATATTTATCCCACTTGGCGGTCTACTCGGCCTTGCCCATTTCCTCATCTTCGCGCCCCCCCCCCCCTCCTCCCCCCTCCGCTCCCCCCTCCGCCCCGCCCTTCCATACCAGTTCCAGCGCAGATACGAACTTCTTGCATCTCGAATAATTCATTCCTCGAGATCTTGCTAGTCGAATACAAAACTTGAGTTATCGAGCGCTGAGGCTCGAAGAGTTTTGACATTATTTTGACAGATTTTCGGGGAAACGGGACACGAACTCATTCGGCGCTTTTTTCCTTCGACTATTCTTAAATTTTACAATTTTTTTTGGATTCTAACGAATTTTCGTTACGCCGAAATTCGTTGAAGATACAGGAAATTATTGAAATGACGGTTTCGGGTCAATTATTCCTGTGGGACGAGGGAAAAATGTGAAAATGATGATTTTTTAAGGAAATTTGAATTCGAGACAAAAAAATAGAAAATTTTTAAGGTATAACTGAATAGATAGCTCGACCAAAAATTTTATCTGATTGGTATTTCCGTACTTCGTGATGCAATAAAAAACTGAAAAAATTCAACAACGTTTGGAAAGCTATAAACAACAATTATCAATAATAATATTGCCCAAATAACAAATTGTTTAAACAATTAATTATTCAATAATTTTGCGGTGACCCGTATTGTTTTTTTTTACGAATCAAAAATGTGTGTATTTTTCCGAATGCTCATGAATTTTTTCAGAATTTTCGTCGATTTTTGAAATTTCTTGATAAAATTTTGAAAAAAATTTTTTTAAATTTGAATTTTTGATATGTTTTGGAAGACATATTTACCAACAGTTTTGAAAAGTCTCAAGGTTACTGGATTAAAAATGCACAAATAGAGCGACTTAAAAAATTTAAAAAAGGGAATTTCAAAAATCCACGAAAATTCTGAATAAAATCGATTCGTAAAAACAAAAACAAGGGTTTACTGTAAAATTGTTGAAAAATTATTTATTTAAACAATTTATTAATAACTTTTGGGCGATATTATTATTGATAATTGTAGCTCATAACTGTCCAAATGTTGCTGAATTTTTTCAGATTTTTATTGCATCACGAAGTACGTAATACCTTAAATACTCGAGAAAAAAATTCGATCTTTGTGGATTCGGGTCCAAAATTGAATAAATTTTTAACTAAAAAATCGTAAATTTCACGAAATAGAATGAAATAATTTTTTTATATCGTTCGATAAAAAACATGCCTTTTTCTTTCCATTTTCGATTCTCTTAAATTTCGCCTTTCAATGAAATGTTTTTTTTTTTCGGTTTTAGCATTTTTCACTCACGTGACGAGTTTTAATTTTACGTTTTTTTGACGTAATTTTGTTCGTCCCATTTTTAACGTCTCAACGCTAAAATTATCAATGTTACGAGGTGTTTTTTTTTTTTTTTTTTCCAATGAAACCTTCAAACGATTTGACCGATCGCTTCGTACTTTTATCCTCTCTCGGTTATTACGATAAAAGGAAAAAATGGCGAAGACGAGTTGCGTGACAAACGTGTCAGCGTGTTTTATCTTGTTGTTGTGTTCCAAGCGAAAATCATAGCTGCTGGCTTATCTGGAAACGAGAATGCCTCGACGAGAGAACAGGACTTTTATCGATATGGAACGAGCAGCGGAGCTAATTTGTTGAGAAAAAACGGATTATTCTTTGTTTTTGCCCATTTTCATTAGCATTTTGTAATTAATATTGAATTTGCATGATTTTTTTGCTGGTACTCGGAACAGTTGAACTTTTATTTCATTCTCATTTTCATGAATTCGGATTTTCTCACTAAAATTATTTCTCAAATTTTTCGCGAGGGAGATTTCGGGCTTCCGGCAAATCGACTCATTTTTCGGGCCCATCGGAATTCCGCAAAGTCGTTTTTCTCCCTTCGTATTTTGAAAAATCGCACAATCATCTTAACCGAATGGAATAACGTGGAAAACGATGCGACGCAGAAGCAAAAACTGCCGATTTACTCGGGGCTTCGCACGAACCACCGTTTGCTAGTAGCTCGAAGCAGCGATGCCGGGGAGAGGGAACGCGCGACGCCGCCTCGATCTCGTCTGCTTACACTCCGCTCAACCCGACAGCGTTTGCTCAGTCATCGTGACTCGATTCTTTCGAGCCAACGTCGCCTGCGTCATTTGCGTTGAAGTCGCTCCGTCTCAGAACGCTCCTGGGTCTCGATATTTCGAACGATTTGAACCCAAAAAATGAAGAAATTCAATCCACTGGAATTCTCAGTGTCGAATATTTTGGGACGAAAAAAAAGTATTTTTAATATTCCTTCAATTCAATTTAAATGTAATCAAAAATTTTATTATTTCACTCTTACTCAATTTTGATGAAAATTGAAAAAAAATCAATGCTTTCTTGCAAAAATAATGTTTTCCTCACTTTTTTCTTCTGTTCCGTAAGAGCTACGTGGATGATTTTGAAAAATGGGTATTTTCTCAACTCTCATAAGCACGAAGGAAAAAATTGTTTAAACAAAATAAAATAACTCGAGTGTCATCGAAACTATGAAATTTGGAATCGCGGAGTCGGAAAAAGGCAATCGATTAATCAACGAAACTCTGAGAGCCCCCGTAAACTATATATTTCGATGAAAATATTCGAGCGTTTATAAAACACGAAGGAAAATATAAGCGTATATGATCGCCCCGATCATGATGAAAACTGGAACAAAGGAATTTTCCTTTTTCGCTGGCTCGTAAGCCCAGTCGTCGTCGTCGATTCCACCTCCCGTTTTAACCTCTTTTTCCGGGGCGATGTAAGGCTCCCCGTCCAAAGTCCCGATTCTAAAGGACTCTCGCAACTGTTTGGCCTCCGAACTGTGACCGACCTCGTTGAAACACGCGGTTCCATCTTGACCCGCGAGCTTCAGTAGAACTTCCTCACCTCCGGGATGCTGGGCCAGAAATTCTGTCAAGTTGTACACTGTACCGTCCATCGTCATCCACAAATCGATCTCCTTGTTGTGCTTCGACACTTGCAGTCCTGTGTACGATTTCTCCATTTTTCCGGTTCTCAACCTAATTTTAATGAATCGTTGTTTAATTCATTGATTATCGTTCATTAAATAATTGTTGATTGTTCGATTAATTGATGAATTATTTATTCATTTAATATTGAGTTATTTTATTATTTATAAATGAATCAATTTTTATTCATAAATTTGATAAATTAAAACGATTGAAATTTTGGGTGGGGTTTTTAGCCGATTTTCCAAAATTCCAAGGTTCGATTATTATTTGACGAAATAATAATTATTGGAAAATTGACTAATTATTATTGATAAATTCGATAAATGGAAAAGTTTTTATTTATTTATGAAATCGGTTGAAATTTCATCGGGGCTTTGGCCGATTTTCCAAACTTCCAAGGTTCGATTTTTTTTTGACGAAATAATAATTATTGGAAAATTGACTA
This sequence comes from Venturia canescens, assembly GCF_019457755.1. Lineage (NCBI taxonomy): Eukaryota > Metazoa > Arthropoda > Insecta > Hymenoptera > Ichneumonidae > Venturia > Venturia canescens. The sequence continues at coordinate 10,288,288 of NC_057431.1, read as the reverse complement.
ATTATTATTGATAAATTCGATAAATGGAAAAGTTTTTATTTATTTATGAAATCGGTTGAAATTTCATCGGGGCTTTGGCCGATTTTCCAAAATTCCAAGGTTCCATTATTATTTGACGAAATAATAATTATTTAAAAATGACTAATTATTATTAATGAATTGGATAAATCGAAAAAATTTTATTTATTTATGAAATCGGTTGAAATTTCGTGGGGGCTTTGGCCGATTTTCCAAACTTCCAAGGTTCGATTTTTATTTGACGAAATAATAATTATTGGAAAATTGACTAATTATTATTGATAAATTGGATAAATGGAAATTTTTTTATTTATTTATGAAATCGGTTGAAATTTCGTGGGGGCTTTGGTCGATTTTCCAAACTTCCAAGACTCGATGATTTTTTGACGAAATAATAATTATTGAAAAATTGACCAATTGTTATTAATAAATTGGATAAATGGAAAAAAATTTATTTATTTATGAAATCGGTTGAAATTTCGTGGGGTTTTTAGCCGATTTTCCAAACTTTCGGTTCGATCATTAGTGGAATAAGAATTATTAATAAATGAATTACTTATCACTGATAGATTGAATAAATAAAAAATTTTAATTATGCAACTAAAGCGATTCAAATTTCGTGTCGTTTTTTAGGCGATTTGCTGAACTTTTGATTCGATCTTCCATGAATATAAACGAGGATCGATCAAAATTTTGATTCCTCTTTGAGCTCATTTTAGCAAACTGTTTCGACTTGATTTCATTATTTTAGACATTTTTTCCCCATTTTTAGGCTCTTTTATCTCAATTTTTAGAATAATGGGACTGGACTCGAATTTTGGCTCGATTTTTACCAAATTTTTTGCACTTTTTGTCTTTTGAAAATATTTCTTGCCAAAAGGCCCCGATTCTTCGGTTATTTAAAAATATTGTTACGATTTTTAGCCTTTTTTTATTCTATCGTTAGACTTTTCATTCGATTTTATGAAAAGTCCAAAATTCATTGAAATTTCGGGTCGATTGTCGTGAAAATTGTGGATTTTTTCAAAGTTTTTTGCTTCAGCGTTAAAAGTTCTTCAACGTTTTGAGCAAATCGTCGATTTAATTGTCGAAATAAAAATTTCATTGGCTCGAGAAATCAAAGCGATAAAAAAAAAGAAAAATTTTTTTCCCCCATCTGAACAAGGAAGTTGGTCACGAACTTTGATCCACTTTTGACCTCGTTTATTAATTTTTGTTTCTCTCTTATTACCTCCATTTTTGTCTCTCATTTTTTCTGAAGTTTCTTGAAATACGCCCGAATTTACATTTTTCGGTGTTGAATAATAATGCTGCACGGATTGTGTAACGTTAAAATTCAAAATAGTTTGCTCCAAGGAGTTTCTCTTTAACTGCAATTGCGAAACGAAAAATGTTGGCTCATCGAGCATTGAAAAATATCGAAACGAGTTTTTTTCCATAAAATTTGAATCTCTGGAGAAGCCGATGGAACGAGAATGAACAAAAAAACGAATTTACCTTTGAAAATTAGACGAAAAAAATGTGTCTCCTTGCCAAGTGTTTCAATGGTTTTTCCAATTTTCACTGCAATCTTTGACGAAAATTTTCGTTCTTCGATTTGTCAAAAAAACGAAAAATTCACTGTTCAGCTTAAAATTGACGTTTGATTTGTCACTTTCGTCTGAAAACTCGAGTTTTTAAGGCTCAAAAATTATTCCCGATGTTTCGTTGCTCCGAAACTCGCTCGACTATTCGAAGCCTCTTTTCCAGTGATTTTTTTTCACGACCATTCGGAACTGGTGACCGTTCGCGAATGGATCGTCATTCCAGCGATCTTTTGACTTCGGTTCAATCGCTCCTCCTCGGGGGGAGTCAGCATTCGCATTTTTTCATGAAAATTCATCGAAACCCACTCGTACGAGGCCCGCAATCATCGATGTGCTCGATAACGACCTTCTTTTACTTCATTTGCACACAATATCGTCAACGCTCTTACCGTACGAATATTTCCACAGAAATTTACTTTTACGTCTCCAGACTATTCAGTCCTCCGAATTCTCATTTTTAAATGGTGCTGCAAAAGGAAAAAATTCAAAGGAAACAAGGTTTTTTTATGAGGAACGAAAAAATTGTTGGATCGTTTTTTTCAAATGGATTTTCCCCGTCAGTTTATCGTCGACGGTAATTTCGATCGCGACTATGCGATTGGGCAGGAAATTTGACCCCGAAATCATGTACTTATGTCCGCTTTTGGATTTAATTCTCACTTTGCAAATCGAAATTGAAATCTGTTCGAATTTGATGAGATTTTCAGTTGATTTTGAGAAAGGAATATTCGAAAGGGTCGCGGAGACCCGATGGGACTTTTGGTACTTGGAATTCGAATCCTTTACGAAGGTCGAGACACCCCAAGATTGTGGTCAACAAATAATTGTTTATTTGCAATGAAAAAATGGCACAATTTGTCTAAACTTTTCGTTTTTCTCGATGCTTACAGAAAACTGGGGCCAGAATCAAGATCTACTCGAACTGCTGTCCCCACAGCACCGATCGCGTCATCAGCATCTGCGGCAAACCAGCAACTTGCATGGAATGCATCAGGGAATTGGTCGCCACCATAAAAACGGTTAGTTGGAGGATTCTGAGGATGTGGAAGCTTCGACGCCACGTGGAGCGGGAACCGTTGACGATAGGGCGAAAGTCCAGAGGACCAATTATCGAGAGGAGAAAAAAATCTGCAATAAAGTCCCCGGCCGCGTTTCTCCAACTGCAGTACTTTGGTCCGGAGAGTTCATCGAATGTCATCCGTTTCGCAGAATCCGGCGTCCCGCGAGCCCCGTTTTTCGTCGGTCTCTCAGGGCCAAAATACTGGAGTTAGAAAAATGTCTCCAGGACCTTTTTCCTGCAGAATTTTCCGCTCTGCAAAATTGGTCCCGTGGCCTTTTGCCCTACGTGCCGTCGTTTCGCCGCAATTGCCGAAAGAAGAAAACAATTTTTCCATTTTCAGTGTTTTTTTTTTTTTCACTCCAGTGAAAAACAGAATAATCCCAACACTTTTTCTCATCAACAGTCGCCCCTTAAAGGAGTCAACAACCCCTACGATCCTCACAACTACGACGATTATTACGCCGACGAATACGGCGGCTACGGAAGCGGCGAGGGCCAAGGAAAACCCGGTGGATTTGGGGGACCCGGAGGCCGCGGTGGGAACGCCGGAGGCGGTGGCGGCGGCGGCGGCGGTGGCGGCGGTGGAGGCGGCGGCATGCCGCGTCGTGACACCCGAGGCGGTGGACCACCGGACATGAACAGAGCTTTCCCACCCCCTCCGAGAGGCGGACCCCGCGGCGGAGGCGGCGGCGGCGGTGGCGGAATGTCCGGACCTCCGGACCGCGGATACGGAGGCGGCAACGCGCGAGGAGGAAACGGTGGCGGCGGCGGTGGAGGAGGCGGAAATTACGACGGCGGACGAGGCGGCGGCGGCGGCGGCGGCGGTGGCGGCTACACCGGAAATCGCGGCGGACCACCACCTTACGGAGGCGGAAATTACAACGGTTCGAATTCTTCGTTATTTCTTCTTCGGAGGCCACTTTTTTGGCCTGGGGATTAAATGTTAGGACTCAAAAGGCTCAAATCTCGAGTTTCTTAACTTCGAATGATTTTGAATGTCGAAAATAAATAAAGTAGAAACTTCAAGGTTCGAAGCACGCTCACATCGAATATGGAATGTAACAATCGCCCATAGAACGACGACTGAAATATCGTGGGTGGGGATCAAATGTTGGAATGACTAAAATTTCGAGAACAGCTAAAATCTCGAGTTTATAAACTTCGAATGATAATATGGAGACGGATAGATTCGACTAGAGCTTTCATTGCCGAAAATAAATAAAGCAGAAACTGCAAGGTTCGAAGCACGTTTATATCGAAAATAAAATGTAACAATCGCCCATAGGACGATTACTGAAATATCGATTTCTCGAAAATTCGACTATCACTCTTTCGATTCATAAATTACTACAGCCAGCGATACTGTGAAAATTCACAATTTTTGAAAATATAATAACGAAAGACCGAATATTACTGAGGTTGAAATACTGAAACACCAAAAAGTCGAACAGTCAAAATAGCGAAACGTTCGAAAGGCGATCGATCAAAATAAAGAAATGCAGTGGAGCTCCAAATACACGGGTCTCACTCACTCACTTACTCAGACCGGTGATCTCCAATTTTAAGGAGGTTGAAGCGTATCTTATGTTAAAACTATTTTCCAACTTTACACATTAAAATTTTTAAAACAGAAAGCTTAAGACAGTATTAAACTTCTGGCGGGATATGCCGATGATTCACCTTCGTGAAATTGAGATATTTATTGTTGAAGTTTGCAATTTTTTGAAAGCTTCCGTAAGAGCCCATGTTTAACCTTGTCATTTTCGACAATGAATATCTCGATTACTAGGCGGTGAAACCTCTTCAAATTTTTCACACATAATTAAGCGCTATTCAAGAATATTCACGTTAATTTTCAATTCATTATTTTGGAATAATAAAATCTAATGTATTTTTCGTATGTTGCCCTATATATATCGCTTCAACTTCCTTAAACATCGCCACTTAGACTTTCGCCTTTTCGAGCTATCGCTATTCTGCATATTAAGTTTTATAGGCTCGAAAAATTCACTTTCGATTTTCTGCTCCTCTATATTCTGGTCTGTCTGTAAAACAATTACTCTCCATTTTGAATTCGAAAATATGAACTTTTGACATTCGGATGCTCTGTTAAAATTGCATTCGAAATGAAAACTATTGAAATATGTATTTTCGACTGAATACGAATTCGAAGAAGGAACATTCGATTATCCACGTAATCTGTTAAATAGTCAATGAGAAAAAAGAATTTCGAATTACTTATTTTGCTCCGATCTGATATCACAACTTTCAAAATTTCGAAATATCGACCGTTCTACAATTAGTTTATTTGACATATTGAACCCTGACGCTTTTTTGTCATTCTCTTCGTTCGATTGCTTCGAAAAGTTTTTCCGAGCGCGCTGTCGTTAAATTCCGGATTTCGAATAATTTTTCTCAAGTTTCGTCCATTTTTCATTGTTCCTTTGGTCGAAACGTTCGATTTTTATTAATCTTTGCTTCTCATTCCATTTTGGAATTTCAAGTTCGTTTTGCAGTCTTTTGGTGCTCGAAGTTTGGATTTTTGTTTTCGGACCTTAAGTGTCTCGCTGGGTCATTTTTATTGCAACTTTTTTTCAATACTTTCAACTCGAAACACAGCTTTGAACGATCGTCGAAACGATTTGTAATTCTCGTTCCTTTTTTCCTCAGATAACGGATGGGGAATGCAAGGAAACGCACCGAACGGCCTCGGCGGCGGAAACTCGGGAATGGGAGGACCGCCTCTCGGTGGAAACAATCAGGGAAATCAGGGCAACATGGGAGGCGGAGGCGGTGGAGGCGGCGGCGGTAACAAAACGAGCACTCAAGTCACCATTCCCAAAGAGGTACAATCAGCGTGGCTGCGCTATTTCAAATGAGCATCGACGCTTCACTGTCTTCGTTTTTTTGCGGAGGATCCTTTCTGCTTTTCGCCATTCTCGAATTCATTGGGGAACGAGAACATTTTTTCTTCGTTCCCTCCCAAAACATCATTTGTCGAGAAATTTTTCACGATGCTTAGCAAAAAGATACAAAAAAAATCCAATTTTTCGATTTGGTCAAAATAAATGGAAAAAAAAAAAAAAATCTTTTTCGTTCCTCGACGCAGAAAGAATTGATCGACGAAACGCTTTTTTTCCTCCGTAGAAATGGGATCGATACTCATTCGAGTTTTTTTTAAATATTTCAGTACGCCGGAGCAATAATCGGCAAGGGAGGCGCGAGGATTCGAAAAATCCGATCGGACAGCGGGGCTGGAATAACCATAGACGAAGCTCTGCCCGGTAGCAATGATCGCATTATTACGATAACCGGTATTCCGAATCAAATACAAATGGCTCAGTACCTGTTGCAACAAAGGTAATTGTGCGTTTATTTCATTTTTACTTCATTATTTATAAATATCATATAATTGTTAGTTATTTTAATAATATGAATGTTGACAATCTCGAATCATGGCTTACAACAAAATAATGCAAAAAAACGATCGTCGTTTGTTCATCATTAACAAATTGTGCTTCATTCACGTTCGTTTACTCCATCGAAACTGTGCATTTCGATGTAATTAACGCTTCTGCATCGTTTTGACGTTAAGGCACGTTGAAAATGGTAAATAACAGCCCAATTGCAAACTAATTAATGGTAATAACTCGAAAAATCGAATTTTCAATATTTTTCTTCTTGAAAATATCGTTTAGACTGAGTTTCCAAGAAATTTTTAATAATCACACGCAAAGTGATACGAAAAGGAGTGAGAAATGAATGTCAGTTTCGAAGGGGAATGCTTGACTTTGAAAAATCCAATGAAAAATGAAAAACGTCTTTGTAATTTTGTAAGCTCAAAGGAACTTGGATAACCTGCTCGCATAATCGTGACTGAAATAATTGTAACCAAGAAATGTGAATTGTAATTAACAATTTTGTAATAAAAACACTGAAAAAACGCATAATCGTCGGTGAGCGCTTAAACCGGTTGTCCCGAGGGCCAAAAGGTGGAGGAAAATCGTCGAGGGAACCAAGATCGGGGGAAAACTATGGCAAATGTCAAGAAAAAGCTCGCCTGGAGTGGGGAAAATAACGAACGAACAAAACACGAAAAGAAAAGAAATGCTTTCGAGCCCCGTTGTATGGAAGACTAGTGATTTTGTTGTTCTACCAATAATGAAACAAGGAATCACTAATCATCCTACAAAGGTGCTTAATATCGTCATTCCAACCTCGCCGCACCGTCCCGGCCAAAGATCTCTCTGCTTTTATAAGGATTAACTCTAACCACGTCATCAAGCCTGTTTTCAAAATCCTGCTGCTGCTGCTGTTCGAAAAATATGCTTGAAAATGTCACTTTAGTTTTAAGACATGAACAAATGATAAAAATCTCCTGAATTTTTATATTTTCATTATTGATATTTTGTCATTTCAACTCTAAAGTATAAATTGCAAATTTTATTCAAATTTTTATAATTTTTCCCCAAGTTCGCGTTCTCTCGGACTCTGAGCCAGTACCAGCCGGTCATTTAAACCCGAAAAACTCAATCGTTCGATCGTTTCAATAGAATTTTATTGAATTTTGAAATGGAAATTTGTCTGGAAAAACTGGTGGGGGCTCGGGGTCAATTCGTCATTTATTTTTCATGTGCAACTGTCTTGAAAAAATTTCTGTATCACGAAAAGATTTGTATTGTTATTTTCATTCGATCGTTGTCAAGAGAATGTTTAGTTTTTATTCATTTCGATTTGTGATGGAAATTTTGACTGATTTTTCCTTCGTTTTATCGTTTCAGCGTTCAAGACAACGCCGACCATTATTAGTTCTCCGTGAAAGACGAGGAGAAGGATAAGCCAGAAGAGTGAAGAAAGAAGAGGAAAAGAATAACATAAGAAGATATAAATCAACGATCGATAAAAAAACGAGAAAAAGAGAGTAACTACTGAGTGAAAAAGTTGAAGAAAATGAAGAAAAAAACACACACTAACGAACACAAACATAAAGCCGGGGGAGCCAAAGATGCGATTGTAACGATTTTCAATTTTCATTATTTTTTATTATTAATTATTAAAATCCCTCCCACCCCAATACAATCCTCGTAATCTTAATTATTTCGTTAGCAAAAACGGTAGAGAAGAGTGCCGATTTTTCGTGTGCGTAGAGGACGTCACATATCTGTGCGAAGAAATCATCTAATAAAATCGTCTCTTTCGTTCTCGCGAATGCTTCAATTGGAACGCAAAGAATTTTTGAAACTCAATAACGTCATCAAAACTGAAACGTCCGAGAGCGAACATTTTCAATATTTTTTTTATTTGAATTTTCGCACGTGTGTGTTCGCCGCGCCTCGATCAAGAACGAATAGAGGCACGAGAATATTTAACAAAGAGCTTTTTTTTTAGAAATATCGAGAAAAAAACCTACCGAAATGGCTTTTCTTACTAAATTTTTCCGACTTTGACCCTTTTTTGCATCATCGTCATCGCGCTGTCAAGCTAAATTGAGAGAAACAGAACAATGGAAAAACCCGTTTTAAAGTGGCGCCAACGAATCGTCGTTCTCCCTTTTGATTTTCCGTTTTTTTCTTCTTTTCCAAATTTACGAGTCCCAGTGGGAACAAAAAATTTTTGAAAAAAACAATTTAAAAATTCCATTGATTTTTTCCACTTTTCTTTCGTCATTACCGATCGTGTATCGTTTCGGGTGAACCGATAACGCGAAAGCCCTCGACAAACGAATCACAAAAAGTGAGAGAAAAAAACTGTTTCGCCACTTTGAATCGATTTTTCCAGGATACTCTGTCACAAAGCTGTAAATAAACGATAATAAAAAAACAACAACAACAACAACAACAACAACAAAAGGAACAAACACGAAATGAGAAGAAACAATAAACATGCGACGAATCATTTATTTTGCCCGATTTTTTAAATCTCCCTCAAGAGAAGAAAAAAATACGATCAACAAATTGAAATTGTACCGACAGAAATCCCTGATCGCAGCAGTAAACGCTTAAGAATATCTCGTTCGTAAGAATTATTATTAAAAATAATATTAATTATGAATAAAGAATAAATAACAGAATAAAATAATAAATAATTAATGATTAAGAGTGACTAAGACGAGAAAGAGACGTGAAAGTTTTGTTTTTTCTTTTTTTTTTTCTCAACAAACTCAAACGCGAGTAATTTTATCCTCCTCCAAAAAGATACTTTTTTCGGCATAAAAGTGTCGAAAGTACGATTTTCCCTTGTTTTTTCCAGCGGCTTTTTTCCCACATCGCATTTTTATCAGTTTTTCTCTGAATTTTCCACAGTTTTCATCACGACCAAAAACTCCCATCGATTTCCGCGCCGCACCAGGGAGTGACCTTTTCCCCGTTTCTATCCTCAGGACTCAAGGGCATTTTCACCTCCCTCCACCCCCTTTTTGTACTCCTCCTTGGCATTATTAAAACCATGAGATTTTCGAAATTGTCGCCTTCAGCTATTTTAACAGTTTAAGCACAGGAACGTGACGAGAGAAAAAGTCAATCGTTGGAGCCCAAGATCCCTCCTTTCCTCGTGACTTTTCAACGAATTTTTCTCATCCACTAAACAAACCAACTCAAATATTCGATCCTCCAACCAGTTCGTTTGATTTCCTCCCCCTTTTGATACAACTCAAGTGTACAACACCCGTTGAAATCTCGATCGTCAGTCGTGTACCAATCAAAAGAATTATGTTAAAATAACGATCACGAAGCAACCACAGTGAATAATAACTATCGAAAATTTTCATTTTCATGCATTTCATTCGTTATTTTTTTTTCCTAAAACTTCGTATATCGATGACCAATTATTTACACTGTTAATAGCGATAAAGAGGGCAACAATTTTAAGGAAATTGGCAAACGTTTGAAGGAAACGATTCGTTTTGTTTTTTTCTCTTTTTTTTATGTCGACGGATCGTAAGTGCTACAAACAAATATCAAATTCGTGGTTTCTCGCAAAGAACCGTATTTAATAAGTTTTATTATTATTATTATTATTATTATTATTATTGTATTCTACAAATAAACAACATTTACACAACCACATTGATCCTTTAAACAGACCGAAACCATGTATTATAAGGATTTAAAGTTTACAATTATTTGTAATAATGAATAATTCTTATTTGTCGAATAAAAATTAGTACAAACGATTGAGTGTGTGTTTTTTTGTTGTTCGTTTTAATAATTCACGTGAACGTTTAAAGAGGAGAGAGTAAATCTTGGTTTTTGGGTTTCATGTCGAATGTGAATATAATTTTTATAAATTTATTGTTTTTTTTTTTTTATAGATTTGGATAATCATCTCGGTGAGGGTTGTAATTTTCGTCTTACGTTGGAATGTGAACGCTCCTGCAACATCCTTTCGGGCCCCGTGAAAAGGCTGGCTTTCGGCTTTCTCTTTGGGCTTTCGAATGTGGCTGCATGATTTCGTCGGAAGTTGGGAAGATTTTGGAGCTTCGTGGATCTGAAGATTTGGACTTTTTCGAAATGTTTGTCGAAAATTTTCGCGATCGGGTCGGGCAGGACGAGTGAGCGTGAAAAATGATGCTTGGAAATTGTGCCAACCGAAAATTGTTGATTATTAAGGGTACGGTGGACCCATGTAACCGAAGTTTTGAGAAATAATTTTAGTCCTGCGAGGAAAGTAGAAAGTTTTGATAAACTTGACGAATGAGAATCGCGAGATTGATAAGGGACGAGGGGAATCGATAAGCATGCAGAATATTGTGTAAAAGAGCGTGAAAAATCGAGCGAAGCTTTGGTACATCTGCGAGCAAGATTTATTGTCGAGAAAATCATAAAAATACGACCGCCAACGGGGATAAATCGAGCTGTACCTCCAACCGCTATAAATCAACGTTTCAAGATTTTTTATTTTCATACTTTTAGTGCGAGATATTGCTGGACGTTTGGAGAAAAATATTTTGGCTCAACACCCGCGATTTTCAATGGTCGAGGCATCGAAAATTCTTTGAGTTTGGAAAAAAATCAGTCGAGAGGTCGCTTAGTGAAAAATAGTACGAAATGGAATTTCGGAAACTTCGAAATTGGACAAAAGTCTCGAGAAGTTTGACTTTTTTAAAACTCCTAAATTTTGTAACTTTTGCTAAGACAATTGGAAATTTCCTCGATTATTTAACTTGTAAATTCATTAAATAAGCCACCCAGAGCGAAAAATCTTCGAATCCAAGAAACTGTAAACTCGAATTCGACCGGAGTCCCCATTGTAATTAAGGCGATGAAAATCCTCCGATTTTCATTTTTTCTCGCTCGAATCGATGCCCTCGTTGGTCTCCGGACAGCGAAACTTTCCACGCTTGAACGTCGACGCTCTTCAGCTCGTTCTTCGTCGTCGCGTCACGTGCGCCGCTAACGAGATTCTTAAGGCGAATGAAAAATTGCAGAGCCTCCAGATACAAGGGAAACATCGTCGAGCTCCATTAGTTTTCTCATTACAAATTGTTTTTTCGGAAACATCCTCAAATTCAATTTTCGTTGATCCCACTCTCGATCAATTTGCTTGCCAATCATTCGCTCGACGAATTTTACTCAAAAATTCATAACGAAAAGGCTAAAAAAGTGTTGAAGTTGTCAAAAAATTAATCCTTTCTTCAGACCGTTCTCCAGAGACGATGGAACCGCATTCTGGCTCTCAGAATTCATCGAACAAAATGTATTTCCAACATTTTTATTCCGAAGATCCAAAAATAAAAAGAAAAAAATAATAAAAAATTGTTTTCTCAAGTCTGAAGAAGAAAACGGTTCCCCTGGTTTCCGCGGAGCCTTATTTTATAGTTTGTACTCTCCGATGATGTCACACTTTGTAATAACGAGCAAGTACCACGTGATTTTAAAACCCCGTTAAAAATGAGCTTTTTGAGGGGCGATCAATCATTCAACCATGATCGACCATTCATCGTCTCCTCGCGTGACAAGCTCAAAACCAGCAGCCCGTTTTTTCCTTCCCCATTAGCTGGGGAGGGAAGGAGCATCGGGGGAAAAGCTCCCCTCGATTTCTTACGTGACTTCACTATTTCCGTTCCTCTATAACTTTCCAGTCGTTTTTCCTCCTAATTATAAAGCTCGCCTGTAGAAAAGGCTACACCGAGGTCATGCAAAGGCCAAAGTTTTTATTTTCACTCTCATTTCTCCCCACCCCCTCTTGTGAGGAAACTTGTTATCCCGAGAGCAGTTTTCCTCACGATTAGAAGCTCTGAATCGCTCCGAGTGCTTCGAGGATTAAAACAAATCTCTCAAAGACAATGGATAAATGTGACAGCGAAGAAGAGCTTTTTTCATCTCAAAAGCATTGAAAGTTCGCCATCCCCTGACCCTCCACAGATTAAAACCGACCCCTTAATACAACGATTTCGAAAACTCGAGAAAAAACCGGAGACCAAGTTTATTTTTAATATAAAATTCAATTTTGCTTCCTCATAAAGGAAGCTATGTGATGTGAAAATTTTTTTTTTCCAGTTTTCAATGTCAATGTGCTCAAAATGTCCTAAAATATCGAAAAATCGTATCCAGAATAAATGTCCGGATGTGTGTGTGTGTGTGTATGTTATGGCACTGCAAAATTAAAACGCTTATAATTCGGAAATGGTTTGAGATACAGGGCCACCGTTTTGCACAGATGTTGATCCATACAAGCTCTTCATTCTCTGATAATTTTGTCAGAATTTGTAAAAAATTACGAATCCTACGACGTTTTGAAATTTTCATAAAAAGGGTGTCGACGCTCTAACTTTCGAAAATTTTAAGATTTATTAATAATTTTTTTTTATTATAAATAGACTATCATGATAGGAAGGTTGGTATTGAATTTGGGGAATATCGGTTGAGCGGTTTAAGGTATTACTGGATGGATAGTCCAGCCGATAAATTGTACCTGATCGGAATTTCCGTAATTCGTGAGGCAATAAAAATCTGAAAAAATTCAGCAACATTTGGAAAGTTATGAACTACGATTATCAATAATAATATTGCCCAAAAGTTATTGATAAATTGTTTGAATAAATAATTTTTTAACAATTTTACAGTAAACCCTTGTTTTTTTTTACGAATCGAATGTGCGCATTTTTCTGATTGCTCATGATTTTTTTTCAGAATTTTCGTGGATTTTTGAAATTCCCTTTTTTAAATTTTTTAAGTGGCTCTATTTGTACATTTTTGATCCAGTAACCTTGAGACTTTTCTAAACTGATGGTAAATATGTCTTCTAAAACATATCCAAAATTCAAATTAAAAAAAATTTTTTTCAATATTTTTTCAAGAAATTTCAAAAATCGACGAAAAAATTCATGAGCATTCGGAAAAATACACACACATGATTCGTAAAAAAAAACAATAGGTCACCGAAAAATTATTGAATAATCAATTGTTTAAACAATTTGTTATTAACTTTTGGGAAATATTATTATTGATAATTGTTGTTCATAGCTTTCCAAATGTTGTTGAATTTTTCCAGATTCTTATTGCATCACGAAGTACGAAAATTCCAATCAGATATAATTTTTGGTCGAGCTATCCATCCAGTTATACCTTAAATTTTATGACCTTTTGAATTTTTGCGAAAATATGAGCTTTCCAAAAAATCGTCTAACCGCTTGAATTTTTCGAAATTTTGTAAAATATTGTGTATAAGTCTGTACTTCCTCTATACTTTCCAGCAAAGTTGTCGGAATTATTTAATTTCAATGTAAATAGAAAAACGATGAAAATTGAAAGTTGCAAACTGTTTTTTCTGATGGCTCGTCATTTAGTTTTTTTTTATGAATTTAGACAAAAAGATAAATTAAAGTTCGTAAAAGAAGGTAGAGAAAATACGCTATTTCCTTGTATACAAAAAAGAAATGCTGGAAATTAAAATTTGCAAATTGCTTTCTCAAGATGGTCAAGATGCACGATGCTCAAAGCTTCCTCTATGAGGAAGCCAAAATGAGAAATATAGTACCTGATAGAGTAAGCTTTGAGCATCGTGCATCTTGAGCATCTTGAGGAAGCAATTTGCAATTTTTTTTTTTTTTTTTTTCATTTGAAAATTCATCTCAATATTTTTATCAAATTTTCAGAAAAGACGAGTTTTTAATAAACTGTTTTATCCAATTCCAATTTTTGATTGAGTTTTCTTGCCTTCTTTTGCTTAAATTTCATTCAATTTTGAATCGAATATAATGGAATTGAAAAAGAAAATTGACTGAAATTTTTTATTTTTTTTTCGTTTTGTGATTCCTTTGTTTAATGAATTTTGCATCAAACGCCCCATACGCTTGATAACGCTTTTTAATTTCATCTGATAAGACCTCAGTAGGTATCGTGGTCTGGGATCGATAATTTGTTAAACTGAAAGATAAATCCTGTTTTATTTTCTTTCACTTTTTCATTTTTTCTCTTTCCACTCTCCCATTTTGGCTTATCGGACTGAGTGAATCACTTTTTCGAGAGTAGTTCGATCACAAGAGATTTTCTTCTAGCCTCCACTCCGTTACTGGCTCAGTTCAAGCTTCTCATTCACTGTTGATTTCAGTCAGAAAGCAAAAACGAAAAAATTCGTTTTCTGGGCTGCTGTCCTGAGAAACATTTTGACGAGATTTTTTGAGTCGATTTATTGAATGGGAAAAATGGATGAAAAATGTTCATTTCAAGTAATTATTTTGTCGATAATATTCATGATTTTGAATCAACATTTTTGTGAATATATTTCAAAAATTTTTTATCAAAATTCGTTCGAAAATGAATTTTTTCTCGAAAATGAATTTTCACGATTTTTTTCCATGAAAGTTTGCGAACCACAGTTTTTATTGGTTTGAATGAAACGACGAAAATGCAACGTTGAAATAATTCTCGTTGGAGGACTCAAAACGGAGGGTTATTCCGACGTAAAAGTTTGCTCGTTAATTCCTCTGAATTTCTTGCCTATTAAAACTGTGAACGAGCTTTTGCGACAGATTTTATTTTCACGTGTTGTTCGAACGGAAACGAGTTTGGAAGTGCTGAACTCTCGCATTATTCGAAGCACGATTTTGCTCTCGTCAGATTTTACTTTTTGTGTGTTCTTAAAAAAAAACAAATTTTATGAGGAAACAATTGGAAAACACGTTCCATTCGCGATAAAATTGGAAAAAATCCATTCTCTGAGCTCCAAGCTTTTTTGGGATGGAAATTTCCTGGTTAGTGGAAAAAAAAACGGTTATCGGATGTTCTCGAAACATATGGTCGACTAAGGTTGGCTACACAATCGATTTTATTTTTTTCACTTTCATTTGTTGAATTATCGAAATGGTTCATTTGCAAAAATTTGGATTGAAGAAAAAATTTCGAATTTTTCTGTATCAGTTGTTCCGAAAATTGAACGTTTTTGATTCACAAAATTAACTACGAATGATAAAAACTTTGAAAATTTGAATCAGTGACGAAAAATATCGAAAAAAGTTTACGTCACATATCCAAAATCTGACATTGTCAAGGTAATTGATCCCAAATAATTGGGATAATGAGCCAAATTTCAAAATTTTTTCATACAATTTTCCAAAAGAATCACAAAATTAACTACAAATTATTAAAACATTGAACGCTTTAATCAGGAAAAAACAAAAATTGACATTTTACGTCACAAATAAAAAATCTGACATTATCGAGTTAATTAATTCCGAATAATTGGGATGAGGAGCCAAATTTCAAAGTCTTTTATCCAATTTTCAAGAAATTCACAAAATTATAAATAAAAATAATGGTTATTTAAAATAATTAAATTAAATGTAGAACTTTAATTAAAACTAATTAAAATTATAATTACAAAATGATAAATAATTAAAACTTTTAAAATTTGAATCGGGGATAAAAAAATTAAACATTTAACGTTACAAATTCGAAATTTGACATTATCGATCTGATTCCTAATAACTGGCATCAGAAGCCAAATTTCAATTTTTTTTTTTAAATTCACCTCATTGACCATGAATAATAAAAAAATGCTGCAAATTAAAATTGGCAAATTGCAGCATTTTTTTTATATACAAGGAAATAATGTATTTTCTCTACCTTCTTTTACGAACTTTAATTTATCTCTTTGTTTAAATTCATAAAAAAAACTAAATGACGATCCGTCAGAAAAACAGTTTGCAACTTTAAATTTTCATCGTTTTTCTATTTACATTGAAATTCAATAATTCCGACAACTTTGCTGGAAAGTATAGAGCAAGTACAGACTTATACACAATATCTTAAAAAATTTCGAAAAATTCAAGCGGTTAGACGATTTTTTGAAAAACTCATATTTTCGTTAAATTCAAAAAATCATAAAATTTCAACCGCTCGACCGATATTCCCCAAATTCAATACCAACCTTCCTATTATGATAGTCTATTTATAAAAAAAAAATTATTAATAAATCTTAAAATTTTCGAAAGTTAGAGCGTCGACACCCTTTTTATGAAAATTTCAAA
The DNA here is from genome assembly GCF_019457755.1 of Venturia canescens. Taxonomy (NCBI): domain Eukaryota; kingdom Metazoa; phylum Arthropoda; class Insecta; order Hymenoptera; family Ichneumonidae; genus Venturia; species Venturia canescens. The sequence continues at coordinate 10,272,156 of NC_057431.1, read as the reverse complement.
ACGTCGTAGGATTCGTAATTTTTTACAAATTCTGACAAAATTATCAGAGAATGAAGAGCTTGTGTGGATTAACATCTGTGCAAAACGGTGGCCCTGTATCTCAAACCATTTCCGAGTTATAAGCGTTTTAATTTTGCAGTGCCATAACATACACACACACACATCCGGACATTTTTTCTGGATACGATTTTTCGATGTTTTGGGACATTTTGAGCACATTGACATTGAAAACTGGAAGAAAAAAAATTACATCATCACATAGCTTCCTCTATGAGGAAGCAAAATAATAAAAATGTCAACTATAAAGAAAAAAAGTGTCAAGCATTTCATGTGATGAATACAAAATTTGAAATAATTTTTCTAAATAACCAGTAAAATGTAGGAAAATTAATTCTTCGCATAAATTCGTTTCTTTTTCAACGTAATGAGCTTCGAAAACCTGTGTCAAGGGTGAGGCGGATTGCGAGGAGGGTGAGTCCCGTGGAAAGAGTACATCCCGAGGATCTTGAAGATAAATCACGCAAGCTGTGGCGAAGCATCCTCAAAAGTGTTAAGGAGGAGGGAGGAGGTCGAGGCTTGTAAAAGATGTTACACACAGAACAGATGGAAGTTAAGAAACTGTGCAGCTTGCTCGGAGCTTTTGATCCAATATATCGAGTGCTGGCCTCGTCAGGTTCGAGCGTGACGACCCATTTTAAGGGAGGCAGGCGGTCGACGACCGACAAAATTCACGTTTTTCAAGAAAATTTTTTCGTTCCAATTTTTTTCAATATTCAAATATTTATTTACAGTTTTTTAAAATTATTATTTCAAAAGGAGGATGATTCGACGAAAATAGTTTTGGAGTGACGTTTCTAGCCGAGAACCGATGCCGGGAGTCCATTTGCGTAGATTTTTGAGTGAAATTCTTCGTCGACAAGATGGCGTCCTCGTGGCATCGGGCGAAATGGCCACTGGCGGGAAATTCAAATTCTGCATGAATCTACGAGCGAATGGGCCACTTGGGAAGAGTTTCTGAGAAAGTTTTTTCGGATTTTTTATTCCCCCGCACTCTGGGTTACTCGAATCCACATTTTTGAAGGTCTGCGTGAAAATTGGAGGCTCGAACCGCCCTCAAAGTGGCGCCTCCTCGTCCGGGGGTGACGCACTCCAAAAATCGATTTTTTCATATTTTTTCCGAGTCCCGCGATCATATCGGGCGACATTTTGGCACGGGGATCGCTCGGTTTCTCTGATTGACATGTCGAAAAAATCCATTAAGGACTCGCCTCCATGAATAACCATGGAAAGTAGCGTTTAAAAAAAGGCGAATCTGGAAAATCTCCGAAGGGCGTTGGTTAGACGAAAAGGGAGCGCGACTTAGCCAGGGATGAAAGGAGATTAAACGGCGATTAGTAACCCTCCGCTTGCGACGGTGGAGATGGGGAAGTGCATGGAGGAAAAAATGTAAATAGCTCCGTTTAGACGCCGAGTGGAAAGAAAAAAGGGCAGGGGAAGTCTTGAGATTTGAGATAAAGCCAAGAAAATGGCAGCTGAGAATAAATCAATAAAATAAGCAAAAAAATGTTTTTTCATCGTCCTTAAATTCCATTAATAATTTGCAATTTTTTGCAAAATATTCTCGAGACTCGTTGTCCGCCATTGTTTCAATATTTACGGATTTTTCTTCATAAAAATTCAAAAAAAGAATTCATTTACTCAAAACGTAGAAAAAGGACAAAATCATCGGAATAATTAAATTTCGTTTTGGCTGGCCAACATTAAAACATTTTATTTAATAATAATTATTAATAATTAATAACAAAGTATTAAAACATTAAAAATTATTGTTTTTATGGTTTCAAAAAAATGATTTTGACACAAAAGTGAAGATGAGGGGAATCGAAGAAAAATTTGAATTTTTGGCAAATTTTTCGTTAATTCTGTTTATTATTAATTTGTGTTATTTATAATAATTTTATTAATAGTTAATAATAATAAAGTATTAAAACATTAAAAATTATTGTTTTTATGGTTTCAAAAAAATGATTTTGACACAAAAGTGAAAATGAGGGGAATCGAAAAAAAACGTTTGAAATTTTGGCACATTTTTCGTCGCAAAAATAATAATCAATTAAGGATAATTGACAGAATTGTTTTTTAAGACATCAGAAGAAATTGGGAAACGATTATGTAACTTTTGGCTCTGGTAATTAAACAGAAAGACCGGGAGGGCAATAAATTTCGATTTAGCCTCGTTGAAATAGGTGCTTCGATAACGTTTGGGACAATTAAAAATGATTGATTGGTCGCCTGACGAGGCCAATTGACGTTTCGCTGCTTCGAAATTAATCAGTTGATTATTACGTGCCCAGGGATTATTTGATTATTCGAACAAACGTTACGAGACAGCCAATTATTGTTTATTGATTTGTTGACATAACAAGTTCCAGACGACTCCCTTAATTTGTATCGATTTTTGTGAATTTACGTCGCTAATTGATCGTCGATTATTTTATTACGTGGAAAACGGTGAAACATTTCCAGTCGGTGATGAAAATGATTAAATTTTAAGGGTGTAACTGGTGCATACGAAAAACCACTTTGAAAATCTACTAAAGCGGGGAAATTGATTTTTTTTTTTTCATCAAATCGCCTAGTTTCATCCCTTAAAAAAGGAGTCAAGTGGTTTGCTACAAATCTCAATGGAATCGAACTTTTACTGTGAAATTTCACAACACAAATTGGCCTTAAAACCTCGGGAGGGTTGGAGGGAATAATTCTCGAGGAAATTACTGCTCCTTCGAAGCCCTCAAAAAGCTTTATGAAACGGAGCGTTCGAAACGAACTTCAGAAACGACCGAATCTATTTCCCGGAAGTTGGCGAAAAGTACCCTCGAATTTTTCAAGGGATGAAAAAAATGTTGCTCACCGAAATCACTGCATTTCAATCCTTAAAGCCAACTTTTGAAGAGAATCGAATTTTCCTTGTGAATTTAAAGAAAAACTACCCCGGAAAATGCAAATGAAAATTTTTGTGAGTCGAATTTACCCTCAAAGCCAACCCTTAAAAAAGTGCTTGAAAATTCAAACAATTTTACTAACTTGATCCTAAAAAGTTTTTCACAAATTGTTGTTCAATTTTTTTATTTAAAAAATTGAAGCTACCGAAGCCTTTGAAAAGTGGAAGCTTCAAATTTCAGTCATTAATATTATCATTATTAAGGTCTATTAAGTAAATGTTGGAATTTTAGATTTTCATTTTTTTTCGATTTCGAGGTTTAACATTTATTTCAATTTTTTCCAGCGTATTAAAAATGGCATTCCTTGAATCAGCAAATCTCAAAAATGTAACATCTCAGGACGAAAAACCAAAAAGATTCTCAAAATATGTGCCATTAGCTATCGCATGATGTGGGAGATTTTTAAAATGCTGTTTAGAAACGAAAAAATTGGCGACCATTTGAAGAAAAAAATTACAATTTTTGTGAATTTCTCAGTAGAAAATTTAGTTTATAAAAGAGCAAAAAAAAGTTATCAAAAAATGACTACGTCATGCTGTTTTTTCTACAAAACACGTATTTCCTACAAAATGCAATTTGAACCAAGTCGCTGGGATAAAAACTCTTTTCCTTTTGCTGTAAATGCCGATTCAAAGAGTGCCATTTTCAATGCACCATCGTACAAAAATATACCATTAAAAAAATGTGTACAAGGTTTCGGGCTAATCCATCCAACCCATTTTTATTTATAAAATAAACAAAAAATTTAATTTAATTAAAATAATTAATTTTTTTAATTTATAATTTAATTTTTCAATTTATCTTTTCTTATTTTTTTTATTATATGCATTTTTTTCAATTTTTTCATCAATTCATTTCAATTTCGTCAATTTCAATGTCCATTTAAATCAATTTATATAATATAATTTAATAATAATTTCATAAAATGAATAAACAAAAATTAGATTGAATTGAATTAAAAAATATAAAAAATATAAAATAAAATGAAAATGAATTGTTTTGCCAATACTGTTCATGAAAATTGTATTACATTTTCATTTATTTTCGAGTCGAATTTGTTAAAAACAATTGAACGAACTGTTAATTATTGAATCGATGATAATAAATAATTGAATAAATAGAATAATAGTAAAAATGATTGTTGAGAGAGGACGAAATTCCGAAGAAAAATAAGATTTTTGGCCTCGTCTTGATAGCGACAAAAAAATTAGCCCTCAGGCTTCTTAAGGGGGTGGTTCTCAGTTTTTCCAGGAATAAAAAAGCCCCTAGGCCCCTGGGGGTTGAAAACACAGTAGCTTGTTCCATTTCTCATAAATATATACGATTCCAAGAAATCTACCCTCGAGTTCTGAAGGGGCGAATGAAAAATGTCGATTAAATAGAAAAAATTGAGTTTTTAGTCTCAAATGAAGCTTCGGCCTGCTGGAAATTTCCAAGAAAATGGAGTTTCTCCGCTTAAATCAACGGACTCAATGGAGCCTCGGAATGTGGACGAGGACTGGAAACATTCTCAGTAAATCAAACGGAGCAACTTCCGCCCCCGGATGAATCGGCTTCGAGATGAGAGGGTGAGAAAGCCACCCTCGAATCGACGATTCCAAATTCACTATCATACTTCTGAGGAAAATAAAATTCGAATCGTTGATTTAATGAGGGATAAAAAACACCCCAAAGGCCTCTTGAGGGTGAGAAAAGCCACCCTTGGCTCGACCACTCCAAATTAACTCCCACAATGAAGGGGAAATTAAGGAGAAATTTGATTTTAATTGCTTAATTAATTTACCACTAAAAACCATCCGAGGGATCCACGAGGGGGAAGAAAATCAACCCCCAAATCGGCGTTTTCGAGTTCATCAGCTCGATGAGACGGTAAAATTTGACTTCGCTTGCTGAATCCTGATCATCACTGCCCTCGAAAACTCACCCTCGATTCGAACGTTTCGGCTCACTCCCAACAGCCGAGACAACAGGTTGATTAAACTTTTATCGATTAATAAAATGTGAAAAATTGAGTAATTAATATGAGGGTTCGGTGAGGAAAAAACTCCCTTAAAAAAATAGAAAATTGAAAACAAAATCAAACGAATTTAATGAAATTTGGAGAAAAAAAATCGATCTACGTCATTAAGCTATAACTGGATGGATAGCTCGACCAAAAATTATATCTGATTGGAATTTCCGTACTTCGTGATGCAATAAAAATCTGAAAAAATTTAACAACATTTGGAAAGCTATGAACAACAATTTTCAATAATAATATTGCCCAAAAGTTAATAACAAATTGTTTAAACAATTAATTGTTCAATAATTTTGCGGTGACCTATTGTTTTTTTTTTACTAATCAAATGTGTGTATTTTTCCGAATGCTCATGAATTTTTTCAGAATTTTCGTGCATTTTTGTAATTTCTTGAAAAAATTTTGAAAAAAATTTTTAAAAATTTGAATTTTGGATATGTTTTAGAAGACATATTTACCATCAGTTTTGAAAAGTCTCAAGGTTACTGGATCAAAAATGTACAAATAGAGCCACTTAAAAAATTTTAAAAAGTGAATTTCAAAAATCCACGAAAATTTTGAAAAAAATCATGACCATTCAGAAAAATGCGCACATTCGTTTTGTAAAAAAAAACAAGGGTTTACTGTAAAATTGTTAAAAAAATATTTATTTAAACAATTTATTAATAACTTTTGGGCAATATTATTATTGATAATTGTAGTTCATAACTATCCAAATGTTGCTGAATTTTTTCAGATTTTTATTGCATCACGAAGTACGGAAATTCCTATCAGGTACAATTTATCGGCTGGGCTATCCATCCAGTAATACCTTAAAGCTTGGGAGGAAATTCATTCGAAAAGTAGAAACAAATGAATGAAATTCAATTTCAACGAGAATTGAATTACATTGAAGTTTGTTGAAAATCAAATTTTATGGAATCGAAACGAATTTTCGGAGGATTCAGTTCAATTGAATTCAATTGAATTGACTTCCAGTAAATTCAATAAAAAATATAAAAAACAATTAGTCATCAAGAACCCTCAATAACGTCTCTGAAAATCCACAAAAATGGTCGAATAAAAATAAAAAATGTGCAAACTTGAATTTCATTGAATTCATTTGAAAGGAGAACGGAACCAAATAGTATTAAATTTCAAAAAAGTTCAATCGAACCCATTAAAATTCAGTGGAATTTCAATGAAATCTCGAATAACAAAAAAACGAAAAAGTGTTAAAAAAGTCTTCAAACAGTGCACAAAAATGCTCGAATAAAAATGAAAAAACGTATAAAATTCAATCCGAAAGAAAATTGAATTGAATTTTAATCAAATTGAAATCGATAATAAAAAATTGCTCAAAATAATCATCAATCGATTCAGCAATCCTCAAAAATTATTTTTTTTTTTTTTTTTGAAAGCCCACAAATGTTCAAGTAAGCTCGGATCGCGTTAAACAAACCAGCAGAAATTAACACGACGTCATCGTAGTTTCTCTCCGCATTCGGTATGCCGACGCCTTAGTGTCCCTATTGCATCGGTCTTGTTCGGTACGACCGCGATAATTGAATTGTATTTAGGTGATGCGCTGTTCCCGACTGATCGATCGGTCCTAAATTATATCAGTACGTTCGTACCCCAAGCACGAGTAAAACGACGACGACGTTGTTGACGAAATTTCAACTTCGTCATGTTGATTCAACGTTTGCCATTAGCACAGATTTGTGCATGACGTTTTCCAATTATTTTCCTCAATCAATCTCATCACAGCGAGCCAAACACACACACACACACACGCACACACAGAAATACACACCCAGAAAGATGATCATAGTCCAAAACTTATTTGTCAACATTTTATCCAATGAGACTACAAATTTGTCAATAAATTTCATTCCCATCGATTATCCAATTGAACAAATTAAACTAACAATGTTTTTGCAAATAAAATTTTCAACAAGTTCTCATTAATTTAACAAGACAATTGTGATTTCATTTTTTAATCGACGTAGTTAAACAGCGATTCCTTCACTGAGAGAAAAAATTACTAGAACCAATGAAATGTATTTTTGAAGAAAAAAAATCATTTATTTCATTATTCGCCAAAACGTATTAGATTGGTTTCCTCATATATTTACTTGGTTTATTTATTTCAGTCAATTTCATCAATTTTTCTTTCAATAACAGTAGTTTCTTAAATCTTAACAATTTTTTGTCAATGTTATTTGTAGTTTGATTCAATAACACATTTTATGATTCAAAACATGCATGTTTTTGAAGGAAGTACTTATTCTTTTTATGAAACATGATTTTAACCCTAGAACGCATGACTGGGGTGTGAGCACACCCCACGCGAACTTCAAACTACGCTCCTGTCCCAACAAGCGACATTATCGAATGATTATCGACGGATTTTTTAATATATACATTCAATTGAAATTAGTTTTATCGTACATCATCCTTTTCGTTATAAAAAAACGAAGAAAATGGTGTAGGATAAAGTCAGTTTAGCATCGTAGGACCGGATTTATAAGCAGAAAAAAAGTGGGGTGCGTTCGAACCCCGGTCATGAGGTTGAGGGTATGAAAAAAGGCACATGAGGTGTAGGGTTAATTATATTATGTTATCAATTGCAAAATTATTTTTCACTGCCGTGATGGTCATCACAGTTTATGGTACATCTCTGAAACCATTTTAATCGAAGAAAAATTCCTACCTGCATGGGGATTCGATACCGATCTACCTACCTACCTACATCTTTCTAAGTACGCACGCTATCCACTAGACTACCACGACATTGTTAGATATAAACTGAAAAAGGAATTATATAAGTTGGGAAAAGTATTATTTCGATTATTTATTTGTTGAACCATGACAATCACTGTTAAGATGAAAACATATTTTAACGGATCTATCACTTCATTATATTGAACTCTTATTTGATAGTAACAATTAGATTAATTATTTTAATAAGAATATTTTTAGAAACAAAATAATGATGAATTCATTGCGAGAAAATAATTTTTTCGAAAACAGCAATTTCGTATTGAAGTCGTTTTGCAGATTCAAATAATCTAATGTTTTTGATGCGATAAATGTAATTAATCCAATCAATGAAAATTTAATCAAATCTATATTAATAAAAATATTTTTAGAAACAAAATAATGATGAATTTATTGCATGAAAATAATTTTTTCGAAAAAAGCAATTTCGTATTGAAGTCGTTTTGTAGATTCAAATAATCTTATATTTTTGATGCGATAAATGTAATTAATCCAAGCAAAAAAAATTTAATCAAATCTATCATGCATCTAATTGATACTATGCAATAAGAGTTTAATATAATGAAGTAATAGATCCATGAAAATATGTTTTTAAATCAAGAGCGATTCGCTTGGTTCAACAAATGAATAATCGAAACAATACTTTGATTTAATAAGTAAATACATGTTCTCAAATTCAATAATTTTTTTTCTCAGTGTTGACAACTGAAATTCAATTGAATTTATTATTATTTATTATGATAGTTCAATTGAGTTTTAAATAATTGAATTCAATTTTTAATAATCCTTTGAAAAATAAATTCTCTATTCTCGAAAATAAATTATTCGAATAATTAACTGAATTCTTACGTTTCAATATTTTGATTAAATTTTGAATTGAAAATTTCTTTTCTTTCATTCATTTAAAAAAAAGTTTTATTTATTTTTTTACTTATAAACGAAATAACTGTGAATACATTTGTTAATCGACGTGGTAAACAGCAATTCCTTGATAACTGGAATTCAATTGAATTATTTATAATTTATTGATTGTTTTATTGAATTTTAAATAATTTAATTCAATTTTGAATAATTCTTTCAAAAATAAATTTTCTATTTGTCAAAAATGGGTTATATAAAAAATAGAATTTTCTTACCTTTCAATATATATTTATTAAATTTTCGATGAAAAATTTCTTTTTTTCTTTATTTTGAAAAATTTTATTTTATTTTGCTTCCTAATAGAGGAAGCTATGTGATGATGAAAATTTTTTTTTCCAGTTTTCAATGTCAATGTGCTCAAAATGTCACAAAACATCGAAAAATCATATCTAGAAAAAATGTCCGGATGTGTGTGTGTGTGTGTGTCCGTTATGGCACTGCAAAATTAAAACGTTTATAACTCGGAAACGGTTTGAGACACAGGGCTACCGTTTTGCACAGATGTTAATCCATACAAGCTCTTCATTCTCTGACAATTTTGTCAGAATTTGTAAAAAATTACGAATCCTACGACTTTTTGAAATTTTCATAAAAAGCGTGTCGACGCTCTACTTTCGAAAATTTTAAGATTTATTAATAATGTTTTTTTTTATAAATAGACTATCATAATAGGAAGGTTGGTATTGAATTTGAGGAATATCGGTCGAGCGGTTGAAATTTTATGATTTTTTGAATTTAACGAAAATATGAGTTTTTCAAAAAATCGTCTAACCCCTTGAATTTTTCGAAAGTTTTTAAGATATTGTGTATAAAGTCTCTACTTCCTCTATACTTTCCAGCAAAGTTGCCGGAATTATTTAATTTCAGTGTAAATAGAAAAACGATGAAAATTGAAAGTTGCAAACTGTTTTTTTCTGATGGCTCGTCATTTAGTTTTTTTTTTATGAATTTAAACAACGAGATAAATTAAAGTTCGTAAAAGAATGTAAAGAAAATACATTATTTCCTTGTATACAAAAAAAATGCTGCAAATAAAAATTTGCAAATTGCTTTCTCAAATGATCAAATTGCACGATGCTCGAAGCTTCCTCTATGAGAAAGCCAAAATGAAAAATATTACACCTCATAGAATAAGCTTTGAGGATCGTGCATCTTGAGCATCTTGAGGAAGCAATTTGCAAATTTAAATTTGCACCATTTTTTTATTTACAAATACGTTATGAAAATGTGTTTCTATAACTGATAAAAAAATGAGAGTTGAAAAAAAGTTCGAAAAGTGCAATGTTAACGGAGAGAAATTTCGGAAAATTATACAAAATTGAAGATTCGTAAAAAAATGTCTCTAAAATGCGGTTAAAGGTAAAGAGCGATGTGACAGTGAAAAAATAACGATGAACGAGAAGACGCAGCGACGCGACGACGCTTAAAAAACGACTGGAACTCTTCGTTTTGCTGCTGGACATGTACAGACTTTTATACGGTTATCAGGAGGAGTGACATAGTAGCAAAAGTCGTGATTGTGAGAGTCGGGCGAGACAGAAGATCGCCACGTGTTAGGCCGAGGCGTGACGC